>NC_058029.1:11746514-11902813 GCF_019176455.1 Solea senegalensis
CAGCCGGGAGGGCAGTCGGGCCAGGACTCTCAAGACTCCCAAGCATCCACAGCAGCTGGAAGTCCCATCTTCCCATCGCGCGTCTCAGCAAAACAATCAAAACACAGAAAGTCTATAATAAATCACTCTAAGGCTCTATCTAGGAAAAGGAGAAGGGGGCTCGGTCGAGGATGTCACTGTCTGAAAACAATGGATTTTTCTGAGCTGGTGGAAGATTTTTTTCAGGGTTGCAAGTTAAAGTCTCTGAACCCCTGTCATGGTTTTCCATACAGATAACCCTGTAATAATAATAATAATAATAATAATAATAATACTAATGAATAAGAAAAACAGCATGATAAATTGGGGGACCTCCATGTGATCACAGGGCCTCAGCAATGTAATGTGATTACCGCTGGGTTGTGCATTTACAGTTGTGCATAAGTGAATGTGCAAGCCTGCTGATGTGATTCACAGTTCGAACTTACTTAGCCTCATTGAGTTAACCCCTCTAACCTAAACAACTGTAATGGAGAGCATGAAAAATTCCCTCCTCTCTCTCTCATTCTCTCTCTCCCTCTCACTTGTCTCACACCCCCAACACACACACACACACACACGCTTTAGTCTGACCACCCCAAGCTAATGCAGTTGACTCAGAGGGTCATCTGCAGTTCAGCGAGAGGTTAAAGATAAAGAAACACCTATTCTCCTTTTGTGTTTGCCTTCTCGTATTCAGGGGAGACAGAAATGGGAAACACAAAGGGACTAAAAAAAAAAGAAGGATGTTTTAAAGGTTTTAAATTGGGCTTTAATTTGTGAAACACATACCTCATCCTTTTATTAAAGAAATATTGAGAGGTGAATAACAATCATGTAGATGTGTCAATGTTGTGCTGTATGACTCCTATAAGTCAAATCTGATTTTCTCAAAATAGACCTCCTCCTCCTCTCCGTGGTCACGGTGTCTATTTTGGTGGGTGTTTACATTAAGATGAGCTGGACTCTTTCACTCTCTCACTCACTCACTCACTCACTGGGAGTGATTTGGAGTTTGCTCTCTCGTCCATGTAACTAATGCCGAGCGAGGCTAAGCTAGACTGCATCTGAATGGGCCTCAGCGCTGCTGGAGGAAGAGATTCATAATCACAGACAAGGATGACAGGTGGATCAAATTTCTAAACTTTTTTTGTTTGAGCAGTGACAGGCTATCAGTCAGCGGGCAAAGATGGTGTTTTCTTAACCTCAGAGTTGCATTAAGTTGACATCCTGCCGGAGCGGAACTAGGTGACATATTGATGTGGTGGAAATATAACAGGCGGGAAGCTTTAAGACTTAAGGGCTTGGCGGAGGGAAAAAAAAAAATTACAAGCAAAGGGGGTTTGGGGATTTTATGGGTAATAGTCAAAGAAAGCGACCACCTTTATGGTCTGTCTGTGAATATGCCTGCGTCGCCTCCGCAGAGGCAATCTCAGAGAGGTTTGATGCATGACAATAAGAGAGCAACAAAACAAAAAGGATTAAAAGAAGCCACAAAGTCAAAATCAATCAAACAACTCACAATTATTATAATACAAAGGAATATTTCCCACACAAAAAAAAAACTAATTTATCGATTAATACACAGGAAGCACACAATTGGACACCCTACAGCAATTTTTCCAATTTAGAACTTGAATGGTGATGCTACCGCCACCATAAGCCGAGAGCGTATATTGGTGAAGCGGACTAAAACCCATGCATCAAATCAAAGTGCAAAGTGTTACCATAAGCATGAAGACAAACTGCTCTCACGTTTCTAAGTACAGAAGTCGACGTTCACTTACTTTGTCACAAATCACTGCAAGGCTTCCCTCCCAATCCGTCATTTTGGGATTACCGGAAGTTTGCGTGGTGCGGCTGTGGGCTCACAAGCCTGTCACCTGCTCAGTGGGGGTAATAATTGGTATGAAATAGTGTTATGGATAGCTGACAGGTAAGGCTCTTATTTACTTTAGAAGAATCCACTTTGAGGAGTCCTGTTTTACACTTTGTATCAGGGTTCCCTTAACTCTCTCTCTCTCTCTCTCTCTCCTGATGATCTTGCTGACACCAGTCTCCTGCTCATTCAGTCATCCCTTCTGTGATTAGGGAAGTGGAGACTCGAGAAGACGTGAGACATAGACGGGGAAAAAGAGAGGAAAAAGAGGCTGTGATCAAATGTGGAGGATAGGAATGAGGATATTTGCTTTGTGTTTGAATTAATCGTGTTTTTCTGTTTCACGTGTAGTGTATCTTATGTTCAGTGGGGAGAAGACAGAGAGCGGTCGTGCTGCGTGTAGCGTCGCACTGCACGCCTGTACAGGACAAACAGGCGTGAGAATCCGTACCACTGTGGCGTGTGCATATAGCAAATCACACGCTACACGACATGCAGCTGACAGTGAACAAGACAAATTTGTTTCAGTCCAACACGTGAGACAAGGACGGGGAGAAGACGGTAGGAGTGGCACTTGCATGCAGGGAAACACAGACATGAGAGGCAAAGTGACATGTTTCCCGCAACCCATGACGTTTGATGGTAGACGCGTGCACAAGATGATGCATATATTCTCCATAACAGATATACATACAAGGGACCAACAACGGCTTTCTGAATTTGTTGAATTGATGCTGCACAGTGGGAGGTGAAAAGAAAGAGAGGGAGGGAGGGAGAATGCATCACCCTTCAGATCACCAAGTTGTTATTTGTGCCTTAATTCAGCAGCTGGTATTAGTCGTTCAAAAGGCAGAGGCAGTGGCCACGATGCTCTGGGTGTCACATATTCTTTTCTATGCCTTATCAGTGGAAAAAGCCAGAGGAGCTGTCCAGTCTCATTCTCTCATTGGAGAGCACATGTCAGGACCTATTTGCCACTGGTTACTTTAAGAGTGACATCAGTGATGACCCCTTGACCCCAGCTGACGGAGGAATGCTTCTGCAATAGTTTTCCATTACAGAGGCGAGAGAGCACGGACACCAGACGGATATGTTGAAATTGGAAAATAGGAAAACTGGAAAAGGCATTTAGACCTGTATTTGACCTATCATGTTTCAGTTTTCTGTGGGAGCCGTTTATGAAATGAGTATTTGACCCGTAAACAAAGCCTTTGTCATCACCTTTCCTTTCCCATGTTCTGACTGTCCATTAAAGACTATTACAGAGGACAAAACAGAGGTTATTACCCCCTCAACACATTGAGCCAGTATGCGTTTTATTTGGTCTTTTTCCTTGACAATGATGTGTACCTGCTTTTTCGTCTGACAATGTGTGAATCGGCCGTGAATGTATCTGTAGGGTTTCGAATTAGGTGACAAATTGTTGTGGCCGAGCTTTCGACATGCCTCTCAACAGGTTGGATATCGGTGTTTCATATAGATCTGAGACAAGCTAAGTCACTGCTGATGAACAGCACTCTGCTTGTCACTGCAGCTCTCCACCTAGAATGATAATATGACAGCAGTGGCAAAATCTCTGAAGCTCATAACGTGAAATTACTCTGTGATGTGCATGCACATGTATACCTTTTTCCGACATCTAACCTAATAATTGTTTCGGTTGTCATTAAATTGCTATAGAAATTGACAACACGTGTGTTATTTAATATACAGATATGACAATGTTAACAACTAAGATTCACAATGTTCGTCGGGACTTTATTTAGCTTATTTTAACCATAAAAGGACCAGAGAGTGTCCTGTGAGTAAACGCTTTTTCCCATTTTTCCAGAATAACTTTCAATATCTGGCAGTGTTTTATAATTTACTGCATGTTAACGTACTGTATGAACAATTTAAAATGAATGAATAATGCTTTTATTGAGAAAAAAACACTGCAGTTGTACAAAAACACCAGATTTTGCGTGTTAAATTTGGAAGTTGAAAACATACGTAGACTATAAAACATAGTCTAAAACATACGTACAATTACATTTTGTTTGAGTCTTTGTCTCAATGTCCAAAAACAGGCCAAAAAATGGAAACTATATACAGACAGTTTTCCAACACTCTCCTATATGGTGACAAAGACGCTGGTTTGCCAGCTTCCTGCAACAGCGCGAGTGAAATTACCATAATACGCACGTCGGCTTTGACTTTGCTTTTCCTGTTGTTATTAAACCTGTAATGCAAAGTTAACAGTCAGTCAAACGTGTCATATGCGAAACACTTTTTTCCAGCAAGGAAATTGTGTGATGCACCATCGACAAATCAAATTTGTGTTCACACCATAATTGTAAAAAAAAAACAACATACAGTACAATATCCTCCCTTCCAGTGCTGCTTATGCACTGAAAATGACATGACACATCAGCTCATCCATCACATCCCCATTTGCAGTACAGTCTTTGACTCACACATTATTATTGTCATCGACAGCATCTGTGCTGCTCTGTGCAATTGAAAAATTACCTCCTGTAAACCATGAACAAGAAAGCTCACTGTGTGGGAAGATGTCCTTCCAGATTGCTTACATAATATGTTATGTAATATGACAGGGATGCTTTATTGTTTGCCGTATCACTCATTATGCTTCACGACAGCTCATGAAGACACAGAACGTCACAGGTCAGCCTGAAGAGACGGGAGAAGCGTGCCTGCTACTCAGCTACGACTGCTGGACCTTCCTGATAAATTACATTTATGAAAGCTGCAATTACCTGATTACCTTGCCGCTCTGGCTCCCACTCACTAGCAGGATTCATCACGGCCCTATAATTTCATTCAAATTACCCATGAACCTTACTGTCCTCGTGTCAACACTAAATGTCATTGTGACGCTACCGAGTGTAAGTAATGTCCTCTGTGGTCATCACAGTAGAAAGTGAAATAATAAGCTGTTTCTTAAAATGAACATCAGACGGGGGAAAGAGCAAGACAGACAGATATAAGTGGGTATGAACATGCAAAGAAGTGACATCGTAATTACTCAGGACCCAGCGGAGGACACGGAAAGTGTCGCTTAGATGCTTGTGTATGCCGGAATGGGAATGGAGATGCTGAGATTGTGACATGGACCACCCCTGGACCATCTTCACCAGAAAGTTAGCAACAGATTATTATTTTCCCCTTACCTCCCCTCCCCCTGGAAAAACTGACCTCCTCAGACCTCCCAATATACAAGCTCCTCTATCCTCCAGACCAGCTACACCCTAAAGATTGACAAAACAAACAAACTGCTGGGCTGGTATGGGCCCTCCTATGGTCCACCATCTCTTGCTCGGCATGGAGGCGGCAATTCTGATTCTCCCTTCACACACTGAAACAGCGCTATGAAATTTTATATCGTTCTAAAGTCTTACGTTGCACATTGAAGGTGATCAAGTTGGAGAAGTAACAACCAAGTTTTCCATCTCCAGGAGGTGCCTCGCAACGTGAAAGTTGTGGCAGCCATGAAGTGGATTTCCTCACGCATTCATAAATTCATTAGTCTAAACTTTTCAGTGTATCAGTTACATTAAGGCTCATTAACTTCTTTTTTCCTGCTTTATATTAGCTAATTAGCTCAGGGGTGGCCACAAATTAATTACCATCTTCTACACCCTCATGCAATTGCATTGTGTTTATTTAGCCTCTCCTATTAACTTTTAATCTTTTCCCACTCGTAAAAACAGGCAATTAACATTTTTTGATAAACAAAAATGATGCAAGCACAGGGATAATCAGCAGCTCGGCATGTCGTCTTTGCAAAATTACCCTGTCAGCTAATTTGACCCTCGAACTATCCTCAGTCCAGACAGGGCTCTGTGGTCCGTTAGATTGGCTGGTGCTCTGTAGTAGCAAAACAGCATGTCACACTACTGTGACCTTTTCTTTTTTATTTCTTTCCTCTTTGCACTTCTTCTTTTTTTCACCGGCACTTGTTCCCTGCACTTGATTTCCTGTGCATGTCGCATGTTCTGGAAAACGATAAAATCCCGTACTTCCTTTGTCGTGGTTGAGCGAGGCCATACGGCATTATGACAGCGGAACATCGTGCGCCGAGATGCTGCAGAAGTCTTCAATTTCCTTCAGCGTATTTCAATAAACCAACACAATGGCTGCTTCATTAGCCCATTGATTCATTAATGTAGCCATCATTCTTCCTCATATTCACAGAGCACAAACACTGATGATACAAAAGGTAACAGTAATGATAACTCCAACCACGGTCGAATTCCTGTTAAGGCACCAGGCGGCTATCTGCTTTGATAAAGAGGGCCATTTATACGCTGTCTCCCGGCACAGGGTCATCCTTCTCCATATTCTGTGTATTGACCCGGGTTGTTCCTTTTATTACAAGCAGGTTTTTTATTGAAGGATGATTACATTGAATGATGTCAAGCGAGGGGAGAAAAGATCGACCAGAATAATGACGTTCCGTAGAGGGAGGAAGCGAGGGGGGGGTGGGTGGAGAGGTCGATGGCTGCACTTGCCCTGTCTTTCTGCGTGGCCTCGCAAATTGAGTCGCATCCTTGCTCATCCATTATTTAAGGCCGATCGGACTCTCTTGGCAACTATAGATTTGATAATCATTCCCATGTCCATATTAAATATGTGACATAAATATCACAGTAGGGGCTTGTCAATAAGAGAGCAGCGGTGTGAAAGTGCGGCGTAAAAGAGAAACTAATATATGGACATGAGGCAGAGAGGAGATGAGAGGCTGGGCTGTGTTTCACTGCTTCTGGAGCTGTTAGATATTGGAATTACTGAACACCTGCAGAAGCCTTTTGACACTCTAAAAATAAGCTCTGCTTCATTTTTGCAAACATTGTATGCTGTAGGGTTAGCGTGGCAGCATAGCGAGATCTGTGTTCATTCTAATGTGTCGTCTTTTTCTAAAGATGCTGATGGTGATGGCAGTTGCAAAAAGCTACAGTGATTGGCACATGTGAAAAACGACATGCTATGAGATGTAATGTGGCATCCATGTCAGTTGGGGTAACAATCTTGATGGAAACAAATGCAAAACAAGACTTTTTAGGTAACTTTTAGCTACAAATGAATGACATTTGATCCCCAACTCGTGTTTCTGCATGAATAAAGCAAACGCAAAATGTATACAGTGTACAGGAGTAGACGTAGAATGACGTACATCCATCAGCAGAGAGAGCAACAATGTAGACATTTATTCATATGAAAATGTGTCTGTGTGGGCAAAGGAGTGGTGCACAAGGGGAAAAAGAGGGTGTTGGGTTGTAAGTCACCACATAAATAAGGTGGAGAGAGGGCTGATAACAAGAACCAGCATCTGCCAGGCAGGCAGTATGTCTCCTCTCTCCACGGTGAACTCTTCGTCTCCTGTGATTTTCTCCAGCTGCTGGCCATGAATACTGGCCTATGTACTCTAGATTAAAGCACAACACATGTTTCTCTGCAGGCTAGACTATATATCATCCCCTGATAACCAATGACAAACGCTCCTACATATTGTCTCAGAGCAAAGACAGGGTAGGGAAAAACAATGTTTGGATGGAAGCTGTTGAGGATGTGTGGAGCTGTTACTCAGACTTGTTTAATTATCTGAATACAATGTTTTTTATTTTGCATATTTGCACCCTGCACACATTTAGCCAGGATGGGTTGTTTCATTACTTACTAGGGCTGCTACACAGAACGGATAGGTCCAAAACAGTAAAACATCTGTGGGTTCATGAATAGACTGTGGATAGCTCCTCTCTTTCTGCTCCCACTTGGCCAGCAGTGGTGTGTGTGTGTCTTTTTATCATTGTTCTAAGCATGTTGCATTTTACTGGACTCTTAGCTCCATCCAGACTGGGTCAGCTCCTTTGAGTCTCACTCTTTTGAGATACACTAGACCATCTTGATGTTGGCAGTAATTCAGTAACCTGCAGCCTCATCCTATCAGGTTAAGTAAAGGTTCTTAGCTTGAATCCCGATTGGACCGGGGCCTCTCTGTAGTGTTTGCATGCAGATTTAAAATTAGATTTTAATTATTTAATTGGAGTCTCTAAATTTGATTGTCGTAAATGGGATAATGGCTGGGCCACACGGTTGCTGTAGTGGTTAGCACTCTTGCCTGTGCAGCAAGAAGACCCGGGTTCGCGGCCCGGTCGGAACAAGGGCCCTTCTGCGTGGAGTTTGCATGATCTCCCCACGTGTGCATGGGTTTTCTCTGGGTTCTCCAGCTTCCTCCTACAATCCAAAAAACATGCAATATAGGGATCAGGAAAATTGGACACTTTTAGGTGTAAATAATTAATTAATACAGTCTCACTAGCAAAATACTGGCAAGGCTCCAGCTGCAACACACTGCCAAGTGTCCGGACGTTCTACTTCCTGTTTTACTTTGTACATCACTAGCATTTCCTGTATAGGAAGTTTTTCTCTCTACATTTTGAGCTGATTGTTGTCCTGTCCCTGCAGTTCCCACCTGTCCTCATCTAAATACCGTCGTGACAATGCAGTCCAGTGTTTTTTCTTTTGCCCTTGCATTGTACAGTTAAAAAATGTTTACATCATAATTCTTTCCAAATTTTGAATAAAGTTTGAATAACACATTATATTTCATTCTCAAAACGCTCGTCTGAGAAACAAGACTGCTTCATTTGGAAGTATTGAAGTCCGATAGAGGTAACCATCAGTGGAGCAGAGAAAACAAATTCAATAATAATTAACTTGGGTCATCTACCCATCTGCTATGGCTCATAAACCTTAGAGAAAATTTCCCCCAGAACTTTTGTAAAGACTTAAAGTCTCCCACATGCCTGTGAAAGATGACCTGTTTTTTTCTGGCCTTTGTCCACTTTGTCCACAAAACATGCGGTGTAAGTATAGAGACTGGCGTATGGGGTATACACCATTCCATATACATGTTTGGAGGAGACTGTCCTCTAACGAAACATAACTATATGTCGTATGCAGGAATTCCGACCCATAGTTATGTTTTTAAAATAGGTGCCCCCTAGTGGTAGTATAAATAACAGCAATCTGGTGCCTTGGATGTGTCGTCATCAAGTAGCACCGTTGTACTTTGGTGTGATCGACATGGGTTTGACTCCAACGTCGGGGCCATGTAGATTCTAATCCACATTTCGTGGCTCAAAAACTTAAAAAAATAATAATAATTAGTCAGTATTGTTTTCTTTCAAATTCTTTCTTGATGGATTCTCTTACTTAGATGAAAATGGCAATTAAGATAACTTTAAACTCTGGAATGAGACACTACCTGTTTTTATATCAGAAGAGAAGACACACTTCTTCTCTTCTGATATGCTGTTTTTTTATGTATATACTTAGTATTTGTTTGCTATTTTTACTTGTGTTTTATGTCGTTTAAAACACAAAATTTTACAGTGCAGTACCTTGGGCAACTATGTTGTTTTGTTTAAAATGTGCTTTATACATGTATTTACTTTTATTTTATTTAACCAGACAAGTGATGAACTATTTCTTATTTACAATGGCAGCCTGGCAAAAGTCAAAGCCAACAGTACATTGCACAATTACAACACACTCACCTTTGATATACAATCACAGACATGGAACATGGACAACATGCTAATATATGACACAGCAAATATTACCAGCTGACAAACAGGGGGTGAAGGTATCTAGTATCTAGTTTTTGGAGTTCTCTTGGTCTCTGGCTGTGGCAGATTGGAAGGACGATGAAGTTGATTGGATTAGGATTAAAACTAAGTCTTTTAAAGTATGTTGATTGTATTATAACAATATTGTTTAAACATATTATTATTATTATTATTATTATTAATAATAATAATAATAATAATAGTAATAATAATAATGATAATGATAATAATAATAATAATAATACTAATAATATTGTTGTTGTTGTTACACCTTCACAGAATAAGTCTTTCTCTCTGGTCACTGCAGCCACACTCTCCTATTTTACATTTCTTCTACCATCTTTTACACTCAGCTTGACAAAGTGTGGCCCTTCACTGTGCCAGCTCTGTTGTGTGCCGTGTAAGCTCCTCTCTATGCCGGCTGTCAGCTGGCTGTAGAGCTAATATCGGGGCTGCCTCTCTGGCTGGCAGACCCAATCAGACTCTGGAAGCTGGGCTGATTGGACTGACATACTCCATCAAACCCAGCAGCAGAGCACCTCTGACCGCACACTGGGGTCTGACTGCTTTGGACATCACGGAGTAGGCCGGTGCAGGCTTTTTAAAACAATCCTAATATAGATCACTGAGGTTTCTCTTTCACTGCTCTCCTGGTAGAATTTCAGATGCACAAGTCACAGGTTATTTATACACGGAAACATTTGCATTTGCTCGTTGTTTGGAAAGTACAATGTCTGTTCTTCTACTGCACAGATTTGCATCTGTTCACCAGTGTTGTACACAAGGATTTATATCCCTTTTTATTTGTTTTAATATCACAAAACCCCCATGTGATGTAATTAAGTTTTAAAGGATCTAGTCAAATTTTCCACACTTTAGTACCATGTAGTATTTAATATCAAAACATGTGGCATCAAGATTTGCATGCTTTGAACTTTTTTTTTTTTTAATTCAAGCATTTCAACTAACCATACCACACTTCCCCATATAAAACTGTGACATAATTAAGTATTTCATATAATTGCGTTGACTTTAATCATCTTTAATCACCCAAATATATTCTAAAATTGAAATGTTTATGAGAACACAGGCTTTTTGTGGGAATGATCACAACCCCGAAAGCCTTGGACAAACATGTTGAACCTTCTAATTATCTAGTATAGTTAAGGAAGTACACACAGCATATGTGTGTGTGTGTGTGCGTGCTTCATTCATTTCTGCCTGAAGGGCAGAGTAAAAATGTTGTAAAAATTAGTCAGACAGTGCACAAGGAGCTTTACAATATAAACAAGACTGTGAACCGCAAGAGGGCCTTGGCTGTTTGTTTCAAAATGCCTTATAGGAGTCGCTTGCATTTTGGAAATAGAGACAAAAAAAAAGCTCCATGCTGTGTGTTACACACAACTTACTGGAGCCCTTGGAAAAATATTGAAGTCGCTGTCTCCACTGACAAGCTGTGTGTGTCAGTCGCGGTGCCATTGTTTTCTACAATGACAACAATATGAATTGAAATGTGAGTGGTGCTTAGACAACGTTTACCTCTCAACGCCACATCCGTTATGTGGCAATTTAAATCCCAGGGGGTCCGGCTCAGAAATTGTTGTGAAGAAACGTTGAACCCTCCCTTCCAGAAACTAAAAACCTTTGGTGTCATCGAGGCATCAGCCTGTACTCCGCCACCACAGGGGATGATGTCAGCGCCACTGCCTCCACCCCCAACACGACATGTAATTAGTCTTTAGTCCATATGCAACAATGAGAGTGACAGTGACTGGAAGTGTGGATTAATTGACTGACAATGTTTAGTGGTGCAGAGGCAGGTGGAAACGAGAGGACAAAAGTCCCCTCCGACAAACAATTTATTTTTTTTCATAATTATGCCAATAAT
Source organism: Solea senegalensis (assembly GCF_019176455.1). Lineage (NCBI taxonomy): Eukaryota > Metazoa > Chordata > Actinopteri > Pleuronectiformes > Soleidae > Solea > Solea senegalensis. The sequence continues at coordinate 11,757,934 of NC_058029.1, forward strand.
GGCAGTAAAAACAACAATGTGAAAGGTTTGCAGAAGCAGATGTGAAGTGCCTCACAGGAGAAAACAGAAACAAATGTAAAAAAAACAAAACACAGACAAGGCAGAAAAGTTAACATCAAACTCTATAAAAAGAGAATTTAACGAAATTAACTGAAATACGATTGTTGCCTGCGAAGAAACAATGGTGGAATTATTCCCATAAAAATGTGCCGTGATGACCCACTATGTAGGCTTGTGTGAATTTGAAAATGGCCTGAGACTCAATTACGTTTTCATTCCCCCTAGTGGCAATGTTCAATGAATCCACAAAAGGTGGAGTTGAATTAATGATACATTTATTCATTATCATTTTAATATAGCCACAATGCACAATCAGCCGCAATACAGCAAGACAGAGCAGAGAAAACAAATTAGCAGAAAGCCTAAGGAATATTTCTTCCCTCTATTCTGCGTCCTTGTGGCATATGGCTACCTATTTGCAACAAGAGTTCATTTGCAGATATATAAAGAAATCAGTGTAGGGACAAATAAAATTATGTAATAAAACTCAACCAAGAAGAAATATTGCCAGTGAAACATATGGCACTGTCAAAAATTATCACTTGAGACGCTAAACACAAAATACCGGCAAGTACAATTTCAACACGTTCCAGCCTAAATGAATTAAATCACTTCATTATAGAGTAGAAAGGTAGGAGTTATAATCGCCTCAATTAGAGTGAAGCCATAAAGTGAGGATAATGTATATGTAATTTCTTTTAATTTAGCTGCCATCTGTTTGTTGCAATTGAGCACACTGTAATATTTAGCTTTTCATTAGTTTGTTTTTCTCACAGTGAGACAGATCATTGTGTATAGGCATTGAGTTCAATAAACCCAGGATGACTGATCTCATCGGATAAAGGAGCTTTAAGAGCATCATTCGTGTGTGTGTGTGTGTGTGTGTGTGTGTGTGCGGCTGGACTGTGAAGAAAGATGCATCTCATAACACGTGTTCGGGAAACTGATGCACTTGAGCAACTCATCCAGTGCGAAATAAAGGGACGTAAAGGAAAGACACAGTTACTGTAAGCAGCAGCAGCAGCGTGACTGCAGCGGTGTTCCAGGCCTCCCTTCATCTGGCTCAAATACTAAAACTCTTTCAATAGTTCTCCAGAAGCCTCTCAAGCATATGTCTCCTCATCTGCTTATCTTGGCAAACACTTGGCACCGTGGATGAGGAGCGGATGGAGGAAAGTAAGAAATGAGTTGACTCCTCTCCCTGATGGCCTCACAGGCCCTGCCGCCTGGCTCGGCTGCTTCACACAGCGCGAGCGCTCTCCCCAACCTGCCATATGGGAGCCATAGCACTTTTCTTTATCATCTCTTCTTTTTATGCCTACTGGTTGTGTGGCTGCCTTTGTTGTTCAGGAATAATCAAATGTTGATAGCATAGTTCAAATGGACCATTAAGTATGTGAGAATGCTCTATGGAGATGGAGCAGATAAGAGACCAGGAGCCAGGCAGTCTGCCACGTTCAATAGCCAGCCTAGTGGTGGTGCTAATTTGATTATAATATAGTCATCTCCGAAGATTAGAGCTATTCAATTAAATATTCTAATTAACCTGAAGTATTAGGCAAATGATGCTAATTACAAATATCCTCAAGAGAGCCAGCTGGATGAAAGGCTCGGCTCGCGACTGATACTTCAGACCACTGTCTCGTAACAAGATGTCCTATATCATAGACTCTGCGAATATTAAATTCCTGGCTAATTTGCCTCATCCCCATTTGTTTAATGGCATTTGCATTTTGTTTGAAATTGTAATAAACATGTGTACCCAGCTCTTAACTTCACAGAGAAAGTGCACTCTTGGGGTAGCTTAGTATTTCTGTTTACACAGCTCCCCGGCACATTCTGTCTCTCTCTATAACACACATGCACAGACAAACAAACACACACACACACACACATGCACACACTGGCATAGCCTGGCCCATTAAACTCAAAGTGCTTGTAGTGACTGCATTGTCGCCCGTGTTATTTTCTGGCCCATCAACAACATGGGGATCAATTTTTCCGAAGTTGGTGTTTCTAATAATTAGGAATATGCTGATTTATGGGGCGGGGTGTATCACAATATCTTTATCCTTTTCATTACAAACAATGGAGGCCATAAAGATCGTGGGTGTGAGGGAAAAGAGGGAGAATGGAAACAAGGAGAAGGGGAGAAAGATGCAAGAAAAGAATTCATTGTAGAAGCCGCCAGCTTGTACCGAAATGCATTGTCTAAAATCATGAAATCATCATATTTGACAAAGGTTAGGGGGAAAGAAAAGCTATCATGGTAGAGAAACATGTAGGTGCCTTCAGTGATTACTTTATATTCATAGTTTTTCCACTCCAAGGTCCTGAATATGTCATGTGCATAATGCCGGCCCTCAGTGTGGCATTATAGTCACTCCAAGCAACGTGTTTCAATAAGGCAATTTTCTCACTGCCTAAGAACATCAGTGGGGCGCCATTCGCAACAAAGACAGAGTATGACATGTTATCCAAGCATACATCTGCAGGACAGAACTATACTTTATTAAAGGAAAATAGGATCTCCCAAATGTTTTGACAAGCAGTGAGGAGCAGGAGGAGGAGGAGGGGCAGAGGGTGGCGCAGGGTGGGGGGATGGGGGTGGCAGGGTGTTGACGGAGACAGGGAAAGACTTGATTCATGGTTTGTGAACAAGGGCCGTGAAAAGGTGTTAGGTAAAGAAAAGTGGAAAATACAACTCAGGGGGATCAAGTGCCTGGACGCAGTGAAACACGCTTTTGGATCCGACTGTTTTGTCTGCTGTTTGCTGCAAATCACAGCATGACAGAGGATTTGTCAGAGGTGGTGGGGGTAAGATGAGCCTTGTTTTGTATCTAGGCAACCATAAAACAAAAATGATTCCACATTAATGACCCGCAATCTAAGATGGAAATCACACACTAGTATGAGCATTTTTATATGGCTGTTATTTGGTAAAAATGTGCCACTGACCCTGCAGGAATTCATAATCTATGTTACACTTTTAGATTGAACTCATATATATGTTCATATTAAACAGAAAAGGTTGTTTCTTTTTTATTTCTTTACTCTCTGAACTTCTTAGATGGTTTCATGAATTAAATAGTTTGGACAATTTCGATAATCTCACAATCCTTCAATTTTATCTTAAGTAGATGTCTTACATTTGGCCGGCAATAACTTTTTAAACTTATTTATAACCATGCATGTTCACGCAGCCGAGTTGTGCACCATGAAAAGCAAAGACGGTGCAGTCCTTTATGTACTGCACTAGAATGCCACACAATGTAACCCATTGTACTGGATTATCTACCTACAGCAGTAATTGTTGGATGTTCTGTTGTATCTGAGACAGAAACAATGACATTTTAAATTGTCCTACATTGTACATCATTTTTTTTATTATTTATTTTTTAAATGGCCATTTCAATTCACGGCATGCCGCGCGGCACAGATCACCTCAAAGCTTGTTGGATGTCTGCACCAAGGCTGATACAGCGACTGTATTTACTACAGGGGATATCATATGAGTTGCGACTAAGCCGGGAGGGATGATATCAGCTTTTGTTTGAGCCTCTGCTTCGTGGAGAGACAGTCGTAAGAACTGTACACCTTTCTCATTAGAAGAACCATCCTGTTGACCCAGTGTATTAGCCTGCGCTTAATCCTGGCAGATCTGAACAGGCTTCCCTAAGCCTCTCATATGGATAAGTCTTCCCCTGAGCCACCATGGCAACCCTGCAGCACAATGGAAAACCAGGCCACGCTAACACATCATTATACTCTCCCAAACAGATACAGATTACGAGCCAGGATGGGTTTGGCTTGTTTATTGGCAACATTACTGTCAAATTATTGCTTTTACTGGCAGCCGCTGCAAGAGGCCATTCACACCACACACACAGACACGCACAATCATATCCATGTTAAGAAAGAAACGGATCCATTTTACTGCAAACAAATCTGCACAAAGTGCTTCTCTGTGGTGTCCTTTGACAAGTCAATATCACATTGGTTGTGAAGGCCAAATATGCAAAATTCACCTTCACAAGTTGTCAAAAAACAAATACTACCCTTGTAAATATACTTGAGCAGAGCTGGCCAGGCCGTCACACTGTGTATATTCTGTGTTTAAAAAGGGCTGCTTATCTTGTTCACAACCTTGGAACGACCTCCAAGTTCCGCAGTACATGACTTCCCGTGTAATAACTGTAAGTTTATGAGTTCAGCTTGCATACAGCAATAGACTAATAGTTTTATTTCCTTTCGCCTCTTCATTCATACAGAAAGTTTCATGTCTGTTTCCATGGTCTCGTCATGCCATTACATTCATATTCGCTATGGCTCGTGCTCAGTTTTGCATTTTGCCCCTTTATTTTTGGCTTTACAGAATTTGGTTTGTCCTACAACCGTGAAGTGTTTACATCGCTAAAGTGACTCTTGTGTTACTGCGTCCTATAAAAGTGTTGTCATCAATAAAGAGGGTGTTTGCCCAGTTCCATCGATGTGGATGGCCCTTGTCTTGTCCACGGTCAAATATCAAGAGTGAAAGACAGAGACTATAATGTCTGATTTAGTCTTGAGGTAGAAATCAAAGCTAATCACAAAGGTCCCTCTTCACATATCGACTTCTTTTTTTTTGTCAACATCAAGATGAGGAGATTGATTATTGAGAGAAGGAAAGCGGTGTCGACTGCTCCTTTCTCACATGTCCCTGTTATCCGTCTCTCTGCTGGTGTTTGTCAGAAATAGGAACTTTTCTAATTTCTTTTGGTATTTATATAACCAGCTGAAGTTTAGAGTTGCAAAGCTAAACGTATGTATTTTACGCATTTCTTTGAGATGCTGCTCTAGTCTCTACTGTAGAAAACAAACCCCCCGCCCCAGCTGAACTCAAAGAGGAACATGCGCATCCTCATCATCGCCACGTCTGGTTTCCCAGTTACCATGACCCTGTTGAAGATGAGAGCTGGTGACTGAACAAAGCGCTCAGTGGAAGGAAGCTGTCCAACCTCAGAGCGCTGCGTGCATCGCGGCTCCGCCTGGCAAAAATGCAAATGTCAAGTGACACTCGACAAGTCTGTGATTAAGATTTAATAGAGAAAAATGTGAGGCAAGGATATTAGCCTAACTAAGACACATCAGCTGGCTGTCCTCAGGGTGCCTCACCCCATCTCCTCACATTCGCTTGTTGCAGCCGATGAAGACGAGGATGAAGTGGCGATGTATGTGCTATAGTATCATTTATTTCCTTAGTATTATGCGCTACTAAATTGTAAATGTCCTACATGGAAAACTATAGGGAAAGCAATTATAATATACACAATTTATTTGAAAAACGCATTATGAAAATCTAACACAGTATCTAAACTAATGACTGCATTTGAACTATACCTGATCCACCAATTCAAATGGTCAACAAGCCTGATAATGATCCATTCACTTAAATCAGGTGTGTGAGAAACTCTGGGTGTAGACTATCATTGCAGAGTTATTTAATGATTTGTTGACCATAATAATTGATAAAAAAAAGAAAAAGTCGGTTTGACTTAAGACCTTGAGGGCCGACCCGGAACTCTTTCACGCTCAATATTTATCAAAGTGCATTTCACGTGCACAAGCTTGTAACTCCAAGCTCTTGATTTGTATGTTGTTGTTACCAACAACTGCTCTGGAGGTCAAACTACACGAGGAGGAGCCATGCGGAGGAATCCCATGAGCACGCTCGCTGACTAAGGTCAGCGCCGCTCCACCACCACTTAGCGAGCCGCCACCGTCGCTAACCAATTTTCTCCACTGCACGTCTCCTCTGAAATTTAAAAAATTTAATTTGTCAACGTGTCTCTATCATATGCTCCATCACTGTCCAAGCCAGTGGCAAGGGCCAGAGGCCCATCTGGGGGGGTGGGAAGGGGGGACTGCGGTGTGGTGGTGTGTGGGGGATGCAGGGTGGTGACGGCCAAAGGCAGCTGCTCTCAGATGGGAAGACGGCGCTGTGATTAGGCCTTCACGTTAGCTGGAATTGTCCCGGACAGCCTAGAAATCAGATTATTAACTCTGATACCAGACACTCTGTCTCCTGGCTGGTATTAGCATGAAAATTTTGATATGGATCGATAAGCAATCTTTCCCCCTCTTCACAATCTCCCAAGGCTTCATTAATCTGTGTGTATGTTTATGTCAAGGAATTAAGACATCCCTGTTACCCCATCATCCCTTTCCCCAACACACACACACACACACACACACACACCCCTGTGCTGTTCTCTTCGGATGCCAGATAGCAGCATCTCATAGAGATTTATCAAATTAAGCACTGTCTCTACTTACCTCAAAGAAAATGACCTCCTGTTCCTTCATCCAACCTCTCAGGTCTCTGCCTGAAGCCTGAAGATCACTCATGTGTTCCTCAAGAAAAACCACACACTGTTAATATACTGTGTCAACAACGTGACAGCAAACGTGTGGAAATGACTTTTGTGCAGGAGGTAATCTATTCCCCAAATACAGAGACATTTGACCTAGTGTGCAATACTACTATATCCAGTATGTAATATCAGAGCAGTGATGTTATTTTATCACGAATATAAACAAAGAAAGAAAGAATAAAAAAAAATAAAATAAATAAAAAAACAGTTTAACAATAACTCCAATGTAAATGAAAAATGTCCTTATGTGAACTATATTGTGTACAAAAGAGGAGGAGAGATAGTTCATTAAGCTCAAAAGTCAATGAATTGTAAACTGACAGAGTTTTGATGAAATCATACAGTTTATCATTCTTGAATAATCAGTCATATCTGTGACAATTAGTGCCAACGTCCTTGTAGTAATACAACAGTATTAAGCATGTGTTATAGAATCCATTTAACCTCGTGGTTAGATGTAAAGCATGCTCCACCTTAGTTCCATCTGTTGTAGAAATATACAGTCCATAGTTTGCCAGATTTAAAAAAAAAAAAATAAAAATCCTGTTGACTATAATTTTACCAAACCTTCAATAGCTTTGTCACTTGTCTTTCCGTCTTGAGACGTCACGACGAGTCATGATCAAAACTGTTGAACTCTTCAGGATGTCAAGAGGTCGTCAGTCATAGGAGAAGAGCTCTTTTTTTGGGATGTTTCTGCTTAGTTACATCCAGATTTAAATGAATCTATAATCTTCTCATCTTGACTGGTTTCCTCCCTTTGGATCAGAACGACTAAAATGAATCATTAATCATAATAAACACTAAACGCGGAAAGAAATGAGTGAAAATGCCCCTTAGTTAGACCTTTTCAATGCAAATTCAAATCTAATTCACCTCCATCCACCAAATTTCCAGAATTTGAAACAGAAAAATCAATGAATTAAAAAAACACCTTAAAAATAGTGAAAAGTGAAGATGTGAACAGTCGACACACATTCTGCTAAAACAAAAGTTGGAGGATGATAGTTTTTTTTCCCCTTCGCTTCAAACTCTTCAGCGATCACTCTGCAGGAACTAATATCTCCTTTTATTTTGCCAACGTAAAAGAAATAAATATATGTAGGCATAATAAATTAATAACACACATGAAGCGAGGGAATATGTGAATGTGTTGATGGATTATGTGAAACTCAAGGCATGGACTGAGAGTGCCCGAGCATAGTCAGTGGAACGGATCATTGCTCGTATAATTATGACCCATACACAGAGCATAATTAATCTCGCCTGCATCATTAGGAAACACGAGTCCAGCCATGTCATTAAAGTGCTTTTAGTTCTACTGTCCTCCCTTTGCCCCGATGCACTCTCTGTTTTACCAGCCCACTGCTGGTCATTTACAGAAAAAGCACTCATCTACGCGGCGGCATGACTCCTCACATATTGTCTTTATGTCCAATCAAGGTTAATAATGAAGAGCTTTGGAAGGAAGGAAATGAATAAATGAAAGTCTGGGGAAAATATGGAGTCAAGTCTGACAGTGATAAAGTATTTCTTTAAAGTCGAACTTGGGCTATTTTATGATTTGATGAACTGCGTCGGTCAGTGATTTGATTATACGTCTCCACAGCTCCTTGACATACAGTGTAAAAAAGAAAAGAAGAAAGAAAGCGGGCTTCGTTTGGTGCTGCAGAGAACACTCAGAAACTCTTGTTTTAGTCAATGTACCGAATGTGGAAGTCCACATAAAGCGAATATTAAAAAATATCTCATCTGATTCGGTCGCCCAGCAGGAAAATGTGGTTCTTACCATCTTGCCAAGTGTTTAAAATAAGCTTTCAAATCATGATTTCAGCAAAATGCTCTACTCTGAAACTATGCAGGTGTTTGTCGATATTTTTTTTTACATACATTTTTGGATCCAGGAAAGATGTTTTTGCAGGACAAAGACATCTCAGCGAGCTAACAACACAAAGGCAGGTGCAATCGCTCACGAGTGAGCTGATAAACTGCTGATTAAGCGTGCTGGGGTTACAGCATTTGACTGTGGCCTGGAAGTGCAAACCTTTATTATTAAAAAAACATGAAGAACTTTTTCAAATCCCACAACAAATGAAGAAATTAAGATTTTGTATTTTCATCAGTTTATATTTACTATTTGACATACAAACTGCCAAGATGAGACTTGGCTGAAAGTCATGTTGAAAGGAAGTGAGACTATATGAGAATGGTTGATCAACTATTGCGTATGAAGAATGTCCGGTCCACTGGTCTCTTTTGTTTATGGCGGAACAATATCGACGAAATGTGTCTAAAGCACTGTAAAAGTGTTTCACGTTAGGTAATAATGATTTGCACTTCCAGGCCACCATAGTCAAGGCTCCGGTGCATCATAGAGGCTTATTTTAAAAAGAAACCACTAGAGAAAAACAGTTTTCAGTCTTAACATCAATCCTGACTTCACAGTTGTGTTTTCTTTTCTAACATGTACAATGTGTATAGAAAATCTCTGTATTTGCTTTACATATCTTTTAACATCGGGGTTAAATGTCCCATCATTTACATTGTTTGTGGTTTGGCTTCCATGTACAGTATGAGTTGAGTCATATTATTTACTAAAGTGCTAATACTATTCTCCAATGTCCATTAACAAAGTGAGGTATGTGTATAGGTAAGTGGATCCAATTGGCTAAGAGCTTGTGGTTTCAGCAGAGAGGGCTTTTAAGTCTGCACACTCAAAAGTATTGGACTCGGGGTCAGGTTCAAATTAATTAAAGGGCTATAAATGAAAGACGCCTCTAATGAGTGCAATCTTACCCACCCAATATTTAATATTTCATCATTAAATAGTAAAATGACCCGATATGATCCTAATACAGTCCCAATTATGCAGCATTGATCAAAGTGACCTTTTCATACCGAGGAGTGGGAAAAAAAATCAATCCAACACCTCCTCCGTTTTTCATTCTGCCTCACTACTCCCTGCATACATAAGTTCCACTGGCTATAGGGGGCGGCCTGTAAATACAGCTATATGATATGTTCCAAGCAAAACGCTGCTTGTCAAATCAGCTGACCCCGGCACAGAAAGCAATCTCTCCATGTCCATACGTCTAATTCCTTTGTTCACAGGCATGTTGTGTTTCTCGTGGTGTTTGTTTGTTTTAGCCTCCCACATCTGTCCCTCCGCCACGACCAAGCACCACCCCTGCCCCACCGCCTCGCCTCGCCTTGTCTGCTGCCAGACAGCCAACCATGTAAAATCCCAGAGGCCGAGACAGGTGACGAAAACAGGGCCAGACTTCTCTGCCCATCAGCCGAGGCGCCGAGCTCGGAGCCATCATAATGGCTAATTCCTCCCCGCCCGGCCCAGGGAGCAGGAAAAGAAGCGAGACGGGAAAAGTGAAATCGGTACAATGCCTAAACACATTTCGCTGAAGGATCCGTCTTGATTTGGTGTACTGCTTGACACTCTCCATTTTCTGTTTGACTGGTAACGCTGATGTGCTTCTCCCTTGTCAACTCACCATGAAACAAGTTCAGTGTATTTCTAAAAGATTGCCAAGTTTGGCCGCGGTTTGGCTAAAGAACAATGGACCAGATCCACTTGACTAAAAGACATTATCCCGAGGAAAAACTGTTTGTTTTCGCCGGTGTTATTTGTCACGTTTTTGACATACAGTCTTGCTGTGATGTGTTATCATGCGAGAGAGGAGGAACTGTGGTTTACTAAATCAAAGGAATACACATTTTGCCCTTAAGGGGAAAATAAATAAAAACAATGTAGAGCACAGAATATCTATGTCCCTCTTATCTCCATTGAATGAATCTTTCACAGCCATATGTGAGGCAAGTTGTAAACTAATCCCCCCACATCCATGTTCACCACCCTGCTTATGAATCAGGCTTATGAATCATAGCCTGTTAAAACTGTACGGGCTTTAGCACAAAGGTAAAAGATTGCTTTTATTCTTTATGACTTGCCTGAGGAACAGCAGCTTATAATCCACTAAGCACATCTTAATCAATATTACCCTCTGCTACGCCGTGGCCTGTACAGAGCAAAACAGAACATGATGGATATAATCTGTGTAAAACCTCTGACCCTGGAGCAGATTAATTATGATCTTTTTAAGTCATAAACACATCCGTTTAATTATTGATGGAAATGAAATCGGTCTGATTTACAGTGGCAATGTCATAAACTGCCTTCCTCTCAGCTGCTTTATAGAGACCGGGGAGGTAATTCAGTAATTTCATAAAACATTTAATTCGGATAGGAATGTGTTCATTTTCATTGTGGTGCATATCAACGTGTTTCAAGGTGAACAGGTTTACAGCACGTGTGTGTGTGTGTTTTTAGTGTTTGCATGTGTGTGTGGGGCTGTCATTGTTTGCAATGACAGCTCGGCAAGAATCAAGTGTGGCACTCTCATATGAGTGAAACTAATGGAATCCTATGTGTCTTTGAGCATGTCAGCGTTTTTCAGCAAGTCCAAATGGAAAGTGATGGCAGGAGGACAGAGATGCTGAAATGGGAATTAGGCGACCGTGAGGCCATTCCTGTCTCTGACCTGCAGTCGGGCAGAGCCGAGACTCGCTGTCATCCAACATCAACAAGCCAAAAAAAAAAACAACCCTCCATCCTTTTATGTCTTTTTAAGACTCCCTGCTTATAGGACACTGCAGTAAAGCAAGAATCATTCTGAGTTAACCAGTGGTTTTATTGTGATGATTAAAGGGTTGTTTCATTCAAATTACAAAGCTGAAATCCACTTCATTTCAGCGAGGAAAGGTTGACTTCAATTCTTTGTTTGTCAGTGTTTTTTTTTTTTTTGCCAGAGCATTTGATTAACACAACTGGTTAGCAGAATTAAGAATAAGTGTAATTCAAGCTTTCCAACAACATTATTATATAGTTGCAAAGTTGTCAAAGTTACAAATAAAACATAAATGATAGATAAGCCATGCCATGTGGTCATGGACATGATTAAAAATAAGCATATTTGAACAGTCCGGAATTAAAGTAAGAGAGGCAAAGGTGGAGGTAGGTTGGCCGCATGTGTGTGGACAGTGAATATATTGGACAAAGGGTGTGAAGGAGGACATGAGGACAGTTGGTTAGAAGAAGACACAAGGGATAGGGTAAAATGGAGGCAGAGGATCTGCTCCGGTGACCCCTATGGGAGAAGCCAAAAGAAAAAGAAGAAGAATATCTCTACTTTTTATTGTTATGGGAGGGTCCTTAATGTTTAACAGTGCAAGAAAGATATGATATTAATTCATTGTTACAAGTTACAAGAAATGTTTGATGGAGTGAAGTGACTTTTTAATCCAAAGGTCCTGAATTTTTCCTAAAATGAGGAGTTAGTCTTTTGAGGAGACATGAAACGCAGATCATGGCTGTTTCTGATTATTTGTGGTTATTTGCCGACCTGTTCGACAACCAAAGATCTAAAGTTTGCATAAATGTATCGCCACCGCGTAACTGGACCCAATGAGCATGTCATTGGCGATGAGCTGCATTATGGAAACAGACGTCTTTTTTTTTTCATGCTCTGGACTTATTTACAAGACTTATAAAAAAAATATATAATTAGAAAGCTCCCGCCTGAGATTAGAGGCGGTGGTGAACGGCTGATTTCAAGCATCATAGGGGTTTCTTAAGTTTGTGGCTGAGGGCAACATGCTCGAGTAACTATGGGGGTCGGATAACCTGGAACCACTTACATCAGAGGATGTCCTTTTTCTCTTCTATCACCGGTTTCCTCCCACTGTACTGAGGCACACATTCAAAAACAACAACACCTCCCTACCCCCTAACACATCATCATCTCCCTTGATACAGTGACCCCCACCACCACCAGCCTTCCACCCCAACCTGCTTTCACATGACTAAGCCATTATCTCCTCTCACCCCCAGCACCACCCACCCTAATCAAAGATAGCCAGATGAAAAGGGCTTTATTAATAAAAGTTCCCCCTTCAGGAAGATGGGAACTAAATGATTGTTCAAATGTGCACAATTTTAGGCAGATCTTCTGGCAGACCGGGCATCTGGACTGGGCGGAGCCAGCAGGAAACTCTTACATCTGGAAGCTGTTTACTCGGCAGAAATTAAGAGACGCACCGCGCACAGATATACCACCCGCAGTCACTGACTTAGAGTGTAAGTCAGTGTGTGTGTCTGTTTAAGTAACACATGTTTTATCTTTTCTTTTTTTTCTTTTGGTGTGCGTGTGTGTCGGGCTCTCGTATATTTGAATATTCTAAACACAAAACAGTGTGCTTCCATTTTTACTGTGTCTCCAGTGTGGAGGGAGGTGGTGGTGGTGGGGGGGGACTTTATCTTTGTGTGACCATCAGTCATGTGGCATTAGCACTCCGTATAGCATCCAGAGTAGTGTGGCTTCAGCTGGTTTAATGGATGCAGAGGGAAACAGATGCATCTGTGATGCTTCATAAAAAATCGGTTTGTGTACAAGCCATTACACTTCTACAACAGCGAAGGACATCCAAAACACACTTTGCAGAAGATGTGGAATCTGTGCTTGTACTGCAACAGCAGTGCTTTTTTTTTTTTTTTTTTTGTGTCTGCTATACTACTTTTTCAGCTGCTCATAGTCTTTTCTCTGGTTGCTGTGGTGATGGAGGAATGTCACATTAGTCTGTGATTATCTCTATGAGGTCTACATTCGGTTTCCTCCAACTTGAGTAATTGCATTTTTCGTCTTCCGTCTTCCGACGTCTTTTTTTTTCCCCCCTTTTTTTAATCAAACTCACAAACAATGAGTGGGCAGGCACTGACAGAATGCCAATGCGGATCGGACAGCCGCTTGGTCCAAGAAGAAGGCCCAACACAAACGCCTTTTATGCTCGGGATGACGAGGCCAAGTGGGCCCCATCACAGGTTAAACAAAAAATCCTTTGAGCGACCAGGCTCAGAGAGCTGAAGTGAAATCCAGTGCAGTGGCGCAGACAGCCACCACTGTGCAATTCTAGTCATCTGACAAAAGACTGATGCTATCTAATAAAGAGGGCTGCATCCATCTCCAGCACACAAACATCACGGACACCACAGAAAGAGGAAGTGAATGGGTGTGCGTAAGGAGACGCGGGGCGAGACAGTTGTTGACTCTCTGGCACCATAAATAGTGGCTGGTCTCTGTCAATGAGAAATGAACTACATAAATGAAGACTCGGGGAGATGCAGTGCAATAATGTGAGGTCATTCTCAAAGTCAGCCGTGTTCAAAACAGGGCTTTCTGAAGGCCAGGGCATGGCTGTGGATCAATCCACAGGAAGACAAAGTGCAGTTTCAGACTTTTTTAGAAAAATAAACACATGATAAATTATCCACATTACAGAATATATATACATATATATGTATATATATATATATATATATATGTATATATACATATATACATATATATATACATATAGATAGATAGATAGATAGATCTGCATCTCCTTGACTATCAAGATGAGCATTTTATTCTGATGTTTGTGGTCAGAATATCACAGTATTGAAACGATCATTCCATGACTTTCCCTCTCGTCCCACTCTGGATAAACTCTGTAATAATTTCAGCGATTAGCTGTTTCATAAAAAGAAATGTAAATGAACGCTAACATTCTCAACTCCTTTAATGAATTGGTGACTGCTCATCCATATCATTTGGATGAAAGCAACCAGCAGTGTGTCCCAAATCCTTTTCAGATTACCCAGTTTTGGTTTGATTACGTTTATACCCAGTCACAAAAAAAACAGCTCAATGCAAATATTCTCTGACACAGTGAGAGCAAGAGTCAATCACAACCAACTCAGGCCTCAATGTTCAGAGCTGGCATCTGTAGAGTTACATGATCTCATCCCAAGTAAACAGCTTTGAGTTCATCTTTTCTTTTTTTTTACTTTGAACAAAACTACTTTGCAATTCTTAAAGGTCCAGTATGTAATTACTACTGACATCTAATGGTGAGACTGCAGAGTGCAACAAATAGAGGGATCTCCTGTTTACTTCTCCTTTTGTCAAATACTTAAAGCAACTACAGTGACCTTCACATTTCAGAACAGAAATAAACAATATTTTATAACTCTTTCAACCCTTCCTCCAATTGCAGATCCATTCTTTCTTATTAGGATAATAAGCTTCTACTTCAATGTGCCAAATGCACATCAGTTCAGATGGTGGCCTCCGTAACGCAAGTCCCTTGCATTTAATACCTATAAAATACTTATTCCAAGGCTTTAAATACCAATGTGTTTTTATTTTAAAGCAATTATACACTTACATGTATGATTTCTGTCACTAAATCCTCCTAATTTGTTCACACTGGACCTATAACAATGTGTGTGTTTTAGCAATATAGAAAGGAAGCATAATGTGCTGATTGTAGACACTGTTGTTGTTGTGGACATGTCAGAAAACAGAATATGTCAATCATTTGCTCATCATAACACATCTCAGATTCATACGAGGCCAGTTCCTGCCAACAATTTTGTATCCAGATGTGTGCGGATGCTCTAAGTGCAATGTCCTTATAATTACTTCATATCACAACGTCCCCAAATAAGACGCCACAGCCGAAACACATCAGCAACACAACCCTGCCAGAGGACGTTTTCCCCTTAATTCTTACAACCAGGCGAGGTGCTGCTACTTTACTGACAATAAATATGAGAGAAGTGAAACAACTGCAGGTAGCGGATGCTTGCAGCTTGATTAGGGGTGAAGAGGTGCAGACGAGACAGGAGGAGGATGATACATGGCTGCTGTTAAAATGGAATACTCGGTGAGAGTGCACTTTCGTGGGTGCGCGCGGCTCGTGTCAGGCCGCGTCTGATACTCGTAGTAACATATGCATGACAGCGGCCGCACTGAGATGTTTGCTAATTTCCCCCCATTTTTAAATTCCATTTTATTTGTAGTCATTGATTTTGTGTGAAGGTGGGAATAGCCAGCCATCAGAGCTTCAGGAATAAAATGCTGGCACTGACCTGTGCATAGATAATTCTCCATGAAAGACAATCAATAAATAACAAACACTCCCTAATCAGCCAAGGAGCTGACAGAATGACATTCCATTATCCCCATCTGGCCCAGCGCAGTCAGAACAGCCAAACCTCAAAGGGCCAGGTCCCCCCCGGCCCCCCTCCCTCCCCAACACACACATTTCCAGGCCCTCATGCCACA
Source organism: Solea senegalensis (assembly GCF_019176455.1). NCBI lineage: Eukaryota > Metazoa > Chordata > Actinopteri > Pleuronectiformes > Soleidae > Solea > Solea senegalensis. The sequence goes on from NC_058029.1 coordinate 11,773,586, forward strand.
TCACTGAAGACACACACACAGAGACACACACACACAAACAGATAAATAATATCCCCGCAGATACAACGTGTCATCGCGAGCACCCTCACCAAAACCATCTCGTAAAATTTTACAAAAGGAGCACATGCTCTGAAATGCAGATTATGTGTTGCAGAGTCCAATTATGTGGACATTTTGTTCCCGCACAACAAACTGATTTATGCGACAGCTGAACACAACAAACATCCCCCTGTGTGTTACATGAAAAGGGTAGCCAACATTTCAGTTGAAGTAATTAAACTACTTGGGTAGATAAGCAACAGCACTTTCTGTTGAGTTCATTGTGTTCTGTTAGGGCTCAATGAGAATTTGCTTGGATTAGATGCATTATCAATGAGCGCGGGGCAAAATTCACTGTGATTTTTCCTTCAGACGCTCTGGTTTCTGCCAACTCCAACTACCGTTGAGATATTAGCACTTGTTTTAGTCCCATGTAGGCATTTGAATCAGCCTTAAACCAGCCAAGAGATCACTGGCAAGTGTGCTCACCCTCTCGTGCATTGCTATCAAGACTCACCGCCAGTCTCAGTTTTCCCTTCAGTTTTTAACCCTTTATTACCAAGCGTTTGCACAAGCGCACTTTGCATTACTGTAGTTACGCGACAGTTTGTGCTATCGGTAAAATTCCAACGTTTTCTGAAAGCTGAGAAGTTCCACGTCAAATCCCACATGTGGTTCTTACAATAATTTGACTCTTGATTTTTCAGGAAGCCAGAGAATCAGTGTCATTTTTGCCAGAGAGGAGAGAGCGAGATGACCAATTGTACATAGTTTCCATTTTTTTGACCTGTTTTTGCACATTGAGAGACTCAAAACTCGCAAAATCTGCAGTGCATTGTTAAAACAGTATTTTAACATGCAGTAAATTGTAAATAAATGCCAGATATTGGAAGGTATGCTGGAAAAATGGGCAAAAGCACTTAGTCACAGGACATTCTGTGGTCCTTTTATGGTTAAAATAAGCAAAAAAAAGTAAATTTTGAGGTTTAGGTGTTAAAGGGTTAAACTGGGAGAACACAAAGCTGTTTAAGAAGTGTTTGACATCAGTCATTGTACAATTGACTGATGACATTTACAGATTAAACCACATTGACTTCAGTGACCACTGTTTTTATTTCCATAACAGCATGCAGTGAGACACGTAGTCATGATGTTTCATGCTCAGGACAAACGCCGGTTTACTGACCTGACTAATAAAGTGTGTGTGAGTGTATTCTCAGTTGCAGATTAGTCGAGAGAGCACAACGTCAGCTCACTCTCATTACTTGTATGAGTCAAATAAATGAAGGGTTGACTCCATATGGTTCCAAGGCCACAGTTACCTCTGGCTGTGGTCGTGAGAGTTTCATGATTTTACAGGAAAAGAGTTCTTTCCGTGACACTTATGCAGGATAATGGTTTTAAATGCCACATAGTTTAATTTATTTTGGTGATTTACCATTACCTCTCGCCACCCAACTAACCGCTGTTCAAACAGTTGACAACAAAATGCATTTTCACATTGTGGGGTCGATTTTTCTTCCTGGAAGTGACTGGACACAGGCTGAAGCTGTAAATGCAGTAAAGCTCTCCGTGTCTAAGTGGTTTACAGTGCTCTCCCACTGGCAGGTTACAATGTGTTTGTGTTGGAATTTGACAAGGCAACAGTGGAGTCACTGGTGGCGCTCTCTTATTGGTGTGACTCACACCCATTGAAAACACGGGAAAGCATCAGCTATGACAGACAAGGAACAATTACCATTCTGGCTTTTGTTAAGGATGAATTTAGCTGCACAAACAAAACCTCTTAACCAGCAGCTTTTGTATACCTGAATACATCCTGTATGACACTATGGGCTGATTATGCCCGAATAAAAAGGTGAATGGCGATAAAGGCACATTGTATGTCAACACTCACAATTCTGCAGATTATGTGTAATTGTCCGCTTTTGTGTGTGAATGTGTGCTCATGCACTCTCGGCGGAGGCTCCTGTTTCAAACAGCCACCTCATCATTCATGCACTTCAACATGAGCAGCTAGTTTTCATAAAGTGCCAATACGTCGCATGGACTGAAAATGAGTGCGGTATCGTGTTGCTTGTGTGCACGCCACACCATTAAGTGGGTTTCCTCTTTTTATTTAAAGATAGCACGGAAATGGCAAGATGTGAGTCATGTCTCCGTCTCGTGCTCCATTTTAGAAATTAAACATTCTTAATTAATCTAATGGAGCTAATGTGGCGATACTTCCTGTCTGGGATCCTCTGCCTGGAATCCTTGTGTAACCTGAGCGGCACCTTGCTGAAGAGAGGTGCTGGAGGGCAAAGTGCTACAAGCTGCCACAGGCCTTTTGGATCCGTGTGTTACTGACATCATAGCCCTGGCTGGGCGCACACTGTCTCAGCGGCTGATGAAGCATGCAAACAGACAATTTGCTATCACTACCTGGGCCCTTCTTACGACACTGATTACTTAAACATGTATTGCAGTTCACAAATAAACAGTGGCTCCGCAAGACAAAACCACTTCTACCCGAGTACAACCTTGTCTACATGCACAGAGTATCGAGTAGCAATCTACAGTTTCCCTATGAATTCTTTAAAGAGTTAAGTTTTGCCTATTTAAATGACTTAATAAGTAAGCGCTGCATTTTTTTTTCTTTCCATTTCTCACTTATACTCAACTGCATGGCACATTTTGCTCTGAGCACTCTGGTCCAAAATGAGTTTCAGTCATGGATCATGGCAAGTAATGAAATAATCCCAAAATGACAGTGTGAAATTGCTGGATGAGAGTAGGTGCCGCTTGTCAGGCAGCTGATTCTATTCCCCATCTATCGCTGATCTGCTGAAGTCACACACGATCAGAGAGAAGTGCCGCTGCTGTATATATTTGTTTGAGCTGTGCCGGCGAGTGACGGGGGTGAAATCAGTCGCGTGGGAGTTATCGGATGTTCCAGTTTGTGCCCCCATAAAATTGACATGCGTCACCCCCTGTTTCTCCCTCCTCTCACTCCTCTGGGCAGCGGGTGGTTAAAGGTGGGGAGTTGAAAGAGCAAACAAGAGGGCAGCGGCCACTCACTGACTTAACCTCTGTCATCACAGTGCTCCGGTGTCAGGACGCGAATCAAATCAAGATGAATGGGGCCTATCCCGACCACTGGAGGCTCGCCTCATTGGGCCCACTTTCATCAGCGCCAGTAACTGCTCATATAGAAAGATTAATAGAGCGTCCGGCCATGCCGCGGCGCAAGGAAGAAACACAGCCGCATACAAATAGGTTCCCACTCGATGGGCGAGGGGGGCGTTATTAGGGGTTGCGCGACAGGAAGAATAGGTGGAAGCACCTCAGAGGGGGTCTTCACTTTGATGCCTAATTGATAAGGTTCCAAAGTGACATGTTCATTTTTTGGAGACTTTATTGTCTTAATAAATGTTACACTTGCTTGTCCTATCTCCTTTTCTTTCTTTTTTTTATCCCCTGCTGTAATCGCACTGTGCTCCACATGGTTATTTGTGTGTGGCGCGGAGAAACCAGGCCGCTTTACGAGTGGCTGTATTGGCACGCTGCCCAGGGGCATTAAAAATTACTGACATATTTTCCCATGGAAACATAAACATGAGAGAGTCATGTGCTCAGCTCGTGTATCTGGAGTGGCATAAATGCAAGTTGATCCCTGTAAACAATGCATAAAAGGCATGAATACAAATCTACTACTTAAACTCCAAAAAAAGGTGGTTAAATTACTGGAAGCATCCACAATACAATTAGTGATTTCAAAGCAGCCAACTCATGGTCTCTGTTCTGCAAAGGTTAAACCCTCCAGCTGTCGACGAGCTTATGTTTATGCTGTTACCACATCCCTTTATAGTTTAGGATGTAATCCCGTTAATGGTGTAAAGCTGTACTATTGTTTTTTTGGATATTTGTGTGTGTCCACATATACCTTCTCCTTCATTCTCTCCCTCTCTTTCTCTCCCCGTCTGTTTTCTTCGGTGCAAGGTCTGTAAATACAACCTTGGTCTGGTTAAGAGGCTCCACTTTTCCATTTGAAGGATCAATTTCTTGTTTTCTTGCTCTCCTTAACACAATTGGAACAAAGTTGTTTGCACTTGTAACTTCTCTGCTGCTGCCGCTCTGCTAAACGTGGGCCCCGTCTGAAGTACACAACACACCCCATCCCACCCCTAACTCCACGCCCTCGCTTAATCGCTTGCATTAAAACTATCTGGGAAACACCGTGTGGCAGATAGCAGGAATAACTCACGGGGCAAAGAGATACTGTGTTCATCTTTTCTTATGTGCCCCTGGTGTTTAGCATGTTAAAGCACTTCCTCTCCATCACCTTAGTCAATATGTGCACGAGTATATATTCAGGGAAAAAACAGGGACACAGTGAATATACACTCACCTCAGCCCTCTGGTCTCGTAATTCACTGCAAGGGCCGCGCTGTGTGTGTGATGACTGCTCTCATCTGTCAGTGCAGTTATTCATATGATAACAAGGTGGAGCTGAGGGCGGCTCCCACACTCCATCTGATACACAGTGTTTACGACCGGTATGTAATGTATTATATTGAGACTGAAACATACAGATAAGGTTTTTTAAGAAAAGCCGCAAAAGATGAGTGTTGGAAGTGTTTATTTGTCGCTTTATGCCACAGTGGAATGACGCATACTGACCTGCAACTCGATGCAGAGATTAAATAACAAATCTGGTGAATTTATTCCACAGAAGGAGGTAGTGTATGGTCAAACGGTACATGCAGAGATATTTGTTGTGTTTTCAGTGGTGATGTTTATGACAGCTACACAGGTCAGACAACAGATCATTTAGGCCTGACTCATATGTAAGCAAGGCCCTATGAGTTTTGGTGGCCTGATTTTGTTGCACCTGTCTTTATTATTATAATATTAATACATATGTTCATTTGTATCACCCATGGGTGGATTTTTATTTTTCAAAATATATACTTTTTTTTTTCTTTGTGGTCATCCGGCACCCCTCCTGTAGATGGCGACCTTAGCGACTGCCTATACGCCTATATGCCTAGAGCCGGCGACATCAAGTGAAACATTTAGTGTGTTGTGTTGCTGAACTGCACGTTGCATGTTGCAGATGTTTAGAAATGTTTTCTCTAACTTTCAAAGCAACAGTTCAAATCACATTTATGCATCTAACCTCCAACACTACACCATCCAAACATAGCTCAAGGCCATTCTCCGTTGTCAGACAAGCGGCACCATGCATTTACCAACAGTAACAACTTTTGTGACAAAGTTAGCCATGACAGACTCTGATCTGCCTCGAGTATCAAGTGTCAGGCAGTGAATATACACACAAGTCTTACATTCATCTTTATGAGCTCACCAAGCCTGAATAAGATGTGATGGGATAAAGTTACCCTCCTAATGTCATGTCGCTACGTTGGATAAAGTAATAATGTCTTGTCTGTTTAGTCTCTCCTCTCTTTCCACACAACAACTGAGGAGGACAGTGAATGCAACACAGTGTAACAAGACTTTACGAGAGTTGTGAGTTAGTTATGTTTTGGGGGGGTACTCACTGTACTCACCTGCCAAACTTCCTGAAAGGAGGATTTCTTGTTTTTCACGTGAACTACTTTACACACATGCACATCCAGACGAAGCAGATGGATGTTCTGTTAGGTTTGTGTCTATGTCTTGTTGGTGTCCCTCTCTGTGTCGCTGCATGAGATTGCTGTCTCGTAAAAAAAAGGAAAAAAAAAACTGACTCCACACCTCCACCCCCCACCGCTCTCCCCCGCACGCCCCTGGCCACTGGCATCACTCACGTCCCGAGGCTTGCATTAATGAATTCAATAAATAAAGTGCCACACCAACACATCCATTATGTGCATTCATTTCTGAACAAAACATCAATCAATTCCACTGTATGTACTAATGCAGCGGCCCCAATCAATTTGAACTTCTTATGACAATTAACGAACCTTTAGCAGCCGCTCTGAAACATGCTGACCCATCAATTACTGTCTGCATCAAAACTGGCTGGCACTAATGGCACTGTGCTCCACTCTCTCTCTCTCTCTCTCTCCCTCTCATTCTCTCTCTCTCTCGCTCTCATTCTCTCTCTCTCTACCTCTACGAAACATCACCACGAGTTTGCACCCGCACACGTTGGATGGCGACGGAGGATGCAGACAGGGATCAATTCATATCAATTATACATGCTTATAGAGACACGTTAATCCACATGCCTGCTTTCACTCGACTTCACTCTTTCCTGCTGCTCTCTGCCTTCAGAGGGTAGTTCAATAACCACAACTATTCATTTCCACAGTTTCTCTTGTCGCCCTTTTTATTCTTTCTTGTGCAACAACTCTGAATGCCTCCCCATCCTCCTACCTCCCCATCCACCAGCGGGCCTCTTCTGTGGCCCTGGGGGCCCTGATCTCATGTCAGAGGTACCATGTTGGTAGCAGAGTTCACCCCAGAACACGTCTGCCTGCATAATTAGAGAAGCAAACCCTGCCCTGTTCAGAAGAACAAGCACAGCCCTCCTCCCCTTCCCCCCTACTCCTCCTCCTCGTCTCTCCAGCCCGCCTGCCTGCCTGCTGTACACGGCTTAATGCAAGCGTGTCATGACTATAACAAAGGTGAGCGGAAGATGGTAATTAAAAATTAAAGTGGACAAGGGGTTGCTGGATACACCTCTTTTAACAGCAGGCAATCAGGGTGGGGGGAAAAAAAAAAGAAAAGGCATGCCGGTGGCAAACCAAATGAGTCTGCCTCTCGGGTAGAGCTGCTAATACTTCACTGTTTCTTCACTTGTTTCATATTTTCATGTGTGCTTCTGAAACAATTTTGCAGGAGAGAACAAGATCTCATTACATGTTTTTCGACTTAAAAACATTGATCCATTTCTTTCTTTCTGACTCCCCAAACTGGAAGTCTCTGTCTCCAACAGTTAGTACAATCCAGGAAGCACAGGGGACAACAGGTGCTTGTGAGTGAAAAAGTAGAATATGCCTTTGATGATTATTATTACCTCAGTCTTTTATTCAAACTCAGGGACAGACTTTGTCCTGTCCAACGTGATCACACAATGCGGGCACATCAGAGCAAATTGTAATGGACATATGAAGCGATCACCACTATATTTGTGTTAAAACACGAGGGAACGAGGAATAATTTATATTGGTCTGGATGAGCTGTACTTAAAAAATGCAAATTAATTTCTGGACACTAGTCAGATTGAATACATATGAGAACACAGCAGGTAAATCAGATGAGTGGGAGCGTGATCTGTCTCCTGCTCGAATATCAATGTTTAAAACATTTTCCTCCTGCTGCATTCTTCATTTATTGACATATAACGCCAACGCATATGTGTGGAAATGTTTATTTAAATAACATTTTTTTTACTGATTATGTTCTTTCGAGTAACATATAAAAGCAGAATATTGCTGAATGTTTATCTTGAGAAAATGATTTTCCATTGTTTGACTGACATGGCCAAACTTCTAAGACAAAACTTGTAGATCCCTAAGTGTCTAAATGGTCCTCTAGATTGCACAAAGCTGCTCATCTGAAAGGCAAGAACTCACATTCAATAGCGCGTTCAGTTTTGTGCTTCTTGTTAAGTCTGTGCAGAAATGCAGCGAGAGAAAGTGCTGGGAAAGCTGTAACCTGGAAGTCTGTGCCAGCACACTGGAGTCTATTAAAGTGATCGCTGCAAGTAGTCCTAAATCATTCAAATGATGTAAACACTTTGTTGTTATTTGCTCCCACCATTTGGCCACCAGTGCAGTGTTTTAAAGAATTACCTGAACCATTTACATAGCACTGGGTCACAGTTGGACTATTGGATTTTATGTGGCCTAAATATAATTTAGGTCTCCACAGTGCAAAAAAGCTGCATAGTGTTTTAGGAGTGATAACAACCTCTTGCATTTACATATACATTTACTTTGTCGCTTGTCACAACGTCTTAACCTCTCTGTCCCTGTTTCAGCCGTAAATGAACCTGTCTTCGGTGCTTCTCCTCCCCTCGCAACACACACACACACGTGCGCGCAAGAGCCCACAAAACACACACATTCCCTATTCTCCTCTTCGTCCTCTTCTTCTCATCCTCCCTCTAAATTGCAACCCTATATTTCTGGACCTCTGATGCAATTATGCCACCTCGATTGCCTTGACGTGAAAGTGGGATGGAGGGGGAAAAAAAAGCAGCACACAAAGCCTGCCTTTTGTGTATCAAGAAAATAAAGGCTTGAAATTGCCTCAGACCACTGCTCTGTCTATCGTGTTCTCTCCCTCTCATGCACACAAACACGTTCTCCTCCCGGGCCTCAGTCACACACACCAACACGTTCGGCAGACAGCTCGGCTTCCCTGAGATGGGACAGGATAAAAGTCGACAGTTTCTATTATCAATAACAAGATAAAATACAGAGGTCTTTTATCTCTTAAAATGTAAATTTATACAAGGCTCCATGCCTCCATGCTGTAAATATCTAACATCTCTTAAGACCACAGAACTAGACTCAATTGATTTTTTTCCTCCCCTCCTCCTGGTTGCAACCATCTGCAAAATCTCCAAGTCTGGCATAATATCAATGATGAAATTAAAAATCCTCCATTTGTCTAAACCATGAGGGAGCTCACCCCGGTTCAAGCCGCTTACTCTTTAAATTATATGATTGATTTCCTTTAAGGTTATTTGTTTATTTCAATGTTCATATCTGCTTTATCTAAATCATTTCTCAAGTTTATTCTATTGATTTTTCCCCGGGACACTGGCCCTACTCTCTTTCTTTCTGTAACCTTGCCTTAACCATATCAGTTTCCTTCAGAGCTCATTTGCATGAAATAAGCCAGGAAAAAAGGCATTGATTTCCTCCTTTACACTTTGGTGCCCAGTCCCTGGTTATTTGTGATGGATGCACCCAGTCATTTTATGCTACTGAGACTCACGTATAATTACCCGATTGTGTTGCGGGAATTTGAGGGCGTTTACGTTCACTCATATTCCTGCAAAAGTGCAGGTTTTAGCACAAACCAGGGAAACACTGAATTAACACGTACTTTCTGTTTTTATTATTGGACAGGATCATGCTGTGACTTAATGTACGCAGCCATTTAGAGATTATACAGTACCTGTGTTGGAAAGACTGTGACTATAATGGCATTATATTCTTGTTTTTACAACACGCAGATGCTCACCAAAAGCTCCTGGGCAAAATTGAGGAAATCAAGGTTTACAAGTATTCTTTAATTCTCTGCAAAACAAAATGTTACAGGCTTTTTGTATATTTTTAATTAGTTGCCTCGTGTTTTTTTTGTTTTTGTTTTTTTTTCCACTTTTGCTTCCATTGTCGAATGAGAAAATTATAACAGATACTTTTACAGACAAAATGTTCTTTTTTGTGTTGCATTATCTGTTAGGATCATATGATAGGAGTGTGAGGAATCAGAGAAGGCTTCTCTGTGAGCATTTTACACTAAATGTGGTCCAAACTCTTTCATTTGTGGATTGAACCAACAGACAAGTAAACAACAACCGATAATCCAGATGCTAGACCTGATCTAGCACTAGTCCGTGCGGTAAAAAGAAGCAGTTCAGTGTGACTCTCTGTGATGATTAGGATCACCCTCTCACTCTCACTCTCCCTCTCTCTCTCTCTGTCTCTCTCTCTCTCTCTCCAGAAGGACAGGGTAATGAATAGGATTCATGATCTGAGGAGGAACAGGAGGTCATGCAGTGAAGTGAAATACTCTAATAACTCCAATCCAAACTCACTCAGTTGATGATACATTAACTGCGAGACCCTTGTATTACTGTTTCTCTCTCTCTCTCTCTCCCCCCCTCTGTCGCTCTCTCCCCCTTATGTTTGTTTGTTCGCACGAAATCTCACTCTCAAATCTCACAGTTGAAGCCGTCGTCATCCACGCACCGCACCTCCACTCGACCACCTAAACACACTCATTCACACAACGCTGAGTTTGCTTTTTGCTCTCCTGGCCGCACAGTTTCTCACGTTCCATGTTGCCGTTGTCGTCGTAGCTGCTGGATAACAGCTGTTTGTTAATCACCAATGATATAGATTGTCCACTGATGCCGTCGCTGATAAAAAAACATCCGTTATGCTTTAGACGACGAATGAACGCAATCATTTATGAATGTTTACAGTTCGCCCCAGATTGGTCCTCGTCGCGTGCTCAATCGACGCAACTGTTGAATTCACGCGCGAAACACAGACGTTCAAACGCAGCTGTGTCGCGACGGCCCGACTTCAGTTCCACACACTAAACACCGCGCTCAATAGCACCAGCGTGGATTTATGAAATGGCACAAGAAGCCACACGATATCATGCGAGATTCCCCCATATAACCAGTGACCCAGACACAAGGCCGATCAAGGCAACCCTATTTATGTCCCTTTGATTTTTTTTTTTTTGTCCTTTTCTTTTTTCAGCCTTGTCGTTGATCCTGTTGCAGCTTTTAGATAATGCTAATAGATCACAGGCCAACGGGACGGAGCAGGATAATGGAGCTTTCATTGCAGCCTGATTAACTTGGCTGTAGGGTTCCACCTCACCCCTTTCGGCATGATGGCCCTAATTAATAACGATTGCTCCCCAAAATGTGCAAATGGAACGATAAACGAAGGACCAACTAATTAACTGCAACCATTTCTACTAATCATTAGTTAACATCCCGTTTTGTCATCATTACACTGATGCGTGTGCAAGGGCAGATAAAACAGGTCAGCCCTTTTTTTCTACCCCCCCATAAACCCTGACAGCCATATTTTCTTCCCCTATAAAAAGACTAACAAGTAATTAAAGTGTGGGCTGAAGTAAGGTCCGGAAAAGTTCTATCACTTAAATATTCCACTGTAAGGCAGGTGTCGGGGTTTTTTTTATTTAAAGACAGTGTTGAAATCATTCTGTCCATTCAGGTGAGATTATCTTTCACTCTTGTCAACGGTGGAACAAAAATTATTTTCTCTTTGAGAAATGCTGTCAGCACTCAGCATCTTCCCCGCCGCAGAGTGTTCCAAGTCATTTGTTTCCGTGACTTTTTGCCAGCAAGGAAATCAGTGAAATGTGTCAGTGAAACGCTGCTGTTTGTCTTTATGGCCATGTGATGCAGCCCTTAAAGAGGATGCTGAGATGCACTGTTCATACTCAGGCCTTTGGATTTATGTGCTGTTTCCAGATGCTGAGGAATCGACAGGGCTCAATGATGAACAGGCAGCGTCAGCCCCGCTGCCAATCAAAAAGTTAATAGTCTGTCCATCGAGGAAGGGAAATGACCCCCTGGGCTTCAGCCTGCACATCTCCCTCGTACGCAGCAGCTCAAATGCAACTGCTTTTTGAGTACAATGGACGCCAGCATTACGCGTCCGTCTGCCCGTCATGTCTCTGTCAATTCTCATTCAATTATTTACGTTACCATTGAATCATTGCTTTGGAGAACTTTTCCCAGGCACTCGAAATAAGTCCGATGAAATTTTATTAGAAGGAAAGGTTACAGAGTATAAACATGTGTTCTGTCCCTCTCCCCCTGGCTGTTAACAATCTATCTCTCCATTGTTTTTCCCTTCCCTCCCGCACGCCTTCATATATGTGCATTTCTCACCTGAAAGCTCAAGGCGGTCTTTGTCAACGTTAAATTGGAGCGTAATCCTGTTATAACCTCGCCGAGGTTATATGTGCAACTGGGTGATTAAAATTACCTTCAAATATTCCAAAGGAGTCTTTATTTATTGGTGCATGAAAGACACAAAGGAGAAAGCTGCTCTCTTATTGCTAATAATCAAAAACGCTTTAGAGAACACTATGTATGGTAATGAAAAAACTGTCGATAGCCCTTTCAAATGGCCTGATTTACTAAAACTTTTATGAAGACAGTAAATTTCATGTCTTATTTTCTTGATCCTTCCAAAGAAGGAACATGGGGAAATCAATAGCTCTCCAACCTGGCCCTGAATTTTGTCAACCTCTAATTATTATCTGGCTTGTGGCGATGATCAGCGAGTAATTGCAACTACTGGCTTTCTGATGCCAGCGACAGGTCCAATAGTGAATGTCTACATGCAAAGCACTTACCTGGCTTAGTGAAATCCATACAAGAAGGTCACAATCTCGTCACACACTCAGCTAGAAATTAATACTTTGCTTTGTCCAAAAAGGACTTTCATGTGAAATGCAGCATTTTACTCACACACGTAATGGTAGATTAATTACTTTGCACTTGTTTTTTTTTGTTTGTTTTTTTTATTTCCATGCCTCAGCCAGCGTCGCATCCTATGCTTTTGTGTACAAAGTGTGTATGTTTGCCTCATGGATCTCATCCAATGTTTCCATTGTTAATGGCTTCTGGGGTCATTGAATGTGATGCAGCTCATTTACAACCAAACAAAAGAGCAGTGTGCAAAAACCCCAACAGCCCCATCCAGTGCTATTGATATTTCACAGGCTGCATCATAAAGCTCAATAACCCTCTTTGACTGGAAGTTAAGTGATGGAATTTGTTTCAATGGCCCCAGCTTAGTCATAAACACAAAGCATTTCGATGCTCATGTATTTCCAAAGTGTCTCCTGATGGTCAGGGGGCAGTTATGGCCACTGAACATGAAATTTTTAGCTCAGACAGATGTTAAACTGCAAACATGCGCATTTTCCTTGGTATATCAACTGTTCTATACTTTGATTACAACAAATATCCCTTCACTGCTGATCTCGCTTGCCCAGTTATTTTGTTTATATGCTTGTTTTTGTTGTTTTTTGATCACATGGCCACCAAAACCTGGACATGAGTATCGCAATTTTACATAAATCATAACAGGGTCCGTGATATGCGACGCGCACTACCAGGGCCTTCAGATTCAGTACACTTAAATGTACAGTGCTGGCATTTATTTATTCATGAAGTACGTGTTACACAATGAGGAGGTAGTTTGGTGAGACTGTGGTGAAAGAGAATCACTTTATTGTACAACGAAGGTTGTATGTGATATGATAACTCCCCATTTAATACGTTAATCACATGATATTAAAGAAATAGAAGCGTCTTTGAGTCTTTATGGGAAACAAAATAACAAAAAACAAACGAGGGTTTAGCATGATTCATCGACGTTAGATGGAGAGCTGTACTGTATATGGGACCTCCACAGTCCGATCCTGACATTGACACAAGTGTCAGACAGAGTAGTGGGGACGGGGGTGAAGGGTGACAAATAATAGGGGAATTAGAAATTAATGATTCCCCCCAGTATGTAAATGGCAATTAAAGGACGAGCATTGCTGCAGGCACTCCGACCCAAACTGCCTCCATTTGTTTGGATAGGGACCGACACACACATACACGAACGTGCCCGCACACACACACACACACACACTTATGCTTGTGATGCATATTGAGGCTGTGACACTCATCTATATGGGCATAAAAGAAAATAAATCCACAGTGCCCTGGACCAGATCAAATCAATCGGCCATAATGGCAGGGCTGATCATTATGTGCTGCTTTTGTTTGTTTAAATGAAGAGTGAGTGTGTCTGCCATATTGAGTTGGATTAGGCAGCGGAAATCTGTTGCCCGCAGCTTCAAACTCTGGATGAGAGCCGCCAACGTCGGGGCCACTACAGTAGAACGCAACGATGACCTATTTAGAAATCAATGTCAAACTTTCATTAGTGAGGTCAACAATGTAGATATATTGTCTAATCGCTGTGGGTCAACAAGGCATGAGAGCAGACAATAGGGGAGACGTTGCTTCCCCAGCAGGGGGGTGGATACAGCGGTTCAAAGCGGTACATCCTAAATTTCACTCCCCCTGTATGGACTGTTAAGTTTGGAGAAAACACGTCCATTTCCCAGGATTTTGCCACTTGTGTGCGTGTTTTTTTTTTTTAGCTGATTTTAGTGAAAATTCCAGCTCACAGGATCATTGACATGTGAGGAAAAGGCCTGTGTCCTGTCTTCTGATGATGGATGATCAAATGCAGAGACTGATGGTGGGCGTCACACAAAGATGTGGTCAGCGCTGACCTAAACATTCACACACACACACACACACACACACACACACACACGAATTCTGATTCTGCTGTCATAGTTAACCCTTAGTGCTCACGCGGCACGGATTTGTCCCGCAGGTGCACTCATGGTAATTTGCTGTGGGAATAATACACAACTCCTTATGTGGACATCCTGGGGGTGTGTCTTTATAGGTCACATATTCAGGCTTTAAAAAATGCAAAAATGCAGGGTTTTTTCTTATGTGTTGAGTCACAGTTATGATTCATTTTGTATTGCAGTTTTAGTAGTGATATAAAGTAGCAATAATTGTGCAGAAGTCACAAATTAGACCATTTTTCTTTTGTTTTTGTTTTTGAAAAAGGATATAAGACACTCTATATTACACATTCTTATACCTCCATTATGTTCAGGGACTGTTGCCATGAAAATAATGTGCAGATACAGCATTTTAGAAAAGCACATGAGAAACGCCTCCATCCTCATTAGCCATCTGAAGTCATACTCTGCACACACACACACATACACACAACTTACTGCACCATCATCACTGTATATGTATATTTATACTTCACTGCTATGTTAATTCAAAGTATCACATAAAACAAAATTAGAAGAAACCTCCTCAGGACAGCACATTATTGTACAGTCACTACACTTAGACATAAAACAAATGATTAAAACACAAAATGACCACATAGTCAAACAATTACACCTACACCTGTGCTGTAGCTCCTAGCCTTGTTTAGATTTTTTATTTTTTTTCCTTTTCTCTCTTTTATTTGCTGCGCTTTGCTTAACTTTATCCATCTGTTTTCTGTCCAGGGTTGAGGTGCTGCCATAACACACAGTTTTCCCTCAGGAAAGGCTGCTCAGCATCTTTCTGTGTTATTGAACAGTTTTCTTTTGTTTTTATCTGACCTTCATTATTTAAATCAATACAAATTAAAGCGACACAATGTGAGATTTTCAATGATGAAATAATGTCTGCAAGGTTGTTTTGCTGCTACGCCGACTCGCTACGTAAAGTCTGAGCAGGTCTACTTTAACACTACTTTATGGCATTGTTGGGGTCTCCTTTTCAAGAGAGGCCTTGTACAACAGTGCAACACAGAACTACAGCCAGACAACACAACAATAAAGGGAGAAAGAAAACACCTTTTTGCCAAGCTCTGTGCGGAACAGAGGGGACAGTAAATGTGATGAAGTCCTGGGTTAAACCATATAAACCAGGGTTGAGAAAGCAAGCTGAAACACTATTGTTCTTATGTTGTTTTTAATGTATTGGAAATTAAAACAACGTCATCATATTTGTATAAAATGCTTTAATGTTGGTTTTCTGTACCTGGTCTGAAGACAGGGTTGTGTGTACATTTGTGAAATCCTGCTTAAAAGTTCACCGATATCGTCGACATGCCAACAAATGCGTATGTTACCTCAACACATATTTTACTACAGTTGTAACAAATCCTGCATTGTAACTTTAGCAAGGGCTGCAGCTCCACTCCCATCTTCCCATCAAATCAGAGCACTTTTGTTCCAACTCATATTGTGAATGGAAACGCTTCATAAATGCTCTTGGCTTCACCTCCACTACTGAGCGGAAAATCCTCCTCTGATCATCATCCCTCATCATATCCGACCACCTAGGGCATTAAAATGACAGAGTGTTAATTAATCCATCATGCCTCTTAATTGAAATGATCTATGATAGTCATTTATTGTCTTTTATCCCTGCGCTATTAGCGCTGTGTAACTGTATGACTAATTGGTACAAGAACACTTCTGAAATAATTGGGTGTAATTAATCTGTCAGCGGCGTGAAAAAAATGACTGCGTCTGACGGTTATGACTAATAGCAATGTTGATATAATTATGTAACGATCGGGAACGTTCTCAGTGTAATGAACCCCCGCGTCTTGAATGAAGTGTAAATTCAGTTTGTTCTGCTTTCGCTGATTCTTCGTTCATTTTACACTGCACGCCCTTTTATTACCCCCACACACACACACACACACACACACACACACACACACAGCCCGCCTCGTTGTTTTCATTTGACTGCGTGTGGGATGAGCAGCAGAAATTAGAAATGATCTGTCTCCCTTTTCTTTTCTTTTTTCTTCAATTGTTTCCATGGAAACTGTGTCAAGTGATTGAGGTCAGGGGTCAAACTGACCAATAGTGAGTAAATTACATTTCTCTGAATGATTCCCCCTGAGCTGCTATTGAAATTGAGCTCTGGTCCACTGATGGATACATCTTGTCATTCACAGTTTAGAAGGCAAGAGGGGAAAGTACAAACATGACACCGGGGGGGTGGGGGGGTGGGGGGCTTGCCTTGCTCAAACAAAGAGGCTACAAGATGAATAAACACACAAACACACTTACGGCAGAGCTGGGACTCAAACCCTCCTGCTGGTTTGCATGTTAAGACCACCGTTTCAGCCATTTCTCTTTTTTTTTGGTCCTGGCAAATTGAAAGAGTTCAGGTCCACATGTCCCCGTTCCATGGTCTGTTTATTAAGGTCAAGTTCTCCTTTCAACAAACACCAGGGCTGAAGGTCACTGGTTTGTCTGAACCAAAGCTCACTCAATCCCTCAGCCAGAGTTCAAGTGCTGACGTCCGCGCCCTCCTCTTCCTCCATCCCACCACACACACACAGTCCTTACAGAGATCGGCCCAACGCTGCGGTGTCAGATGAGCTGCCCGAGAAAAGCAGGTGATAAAAACACAAACAATTGTAATGTATTGCTTATTGTGCGCCACAGAGTGGAGAAAAGGTGGAGGGAGGAAAAAAAAACCCAGAGAGAGTGAAATCCATTGCAAATTGAATTGTCTTTGTTTGAACCAGACTGGCTTAAAAAAGAAAAAAGAAAAATACGAATTCTATGATAAAGGCTATAAATGACAATGGCACAATAATCTACAGCAACCTGTCTGAGAGGCTGATAAGCCATCACTAAGGGGACTGATCGATGCTAACTATTCATTTCTGAAATTATCTCCACATTGATCCAGGGACAAGTGCCAGCAAGGCTGGCCTTAATACAATAATTATATAAAGGGCTACAAGCTCATCCTCCCAACCAATAAAGCCTGTCAGCAGCACCAGGCACAGTGAAACCCCATAATCCATCAGTACATTGGCCCCTGACCTCTGGGCTTGGAGGCTTTTCAGGGCAGCCTCGATAAAAGTTGCTCACAAAGGGACACAATTGCCGGTTATACCTCAATGAGCAAGAGGAGGGAAACCAGATCTGTGGCGCTGATGTAATGACGAGCTGTCAGTTGACCTGTTATTACATGAACCTCTGCTTATTGTACAGGGAGGAGGGAAACTCACTTTTCGCCAAGTCGCCTTCACCCAACGACCTTGCACTTTATTTCTTGCTTTTATTTTATTTGTTTTAAATTGGGATTATCATCGACAGCAAAATGCTGTATTTGCATTCTGGAGGCGTGAAATGACA
This sequence comes from Solea senegalensis, assembly GCF_019176455.1. Classification (NCBI taxonomy): domain Eukaryota; kingdom Metazoa; phylum Chordata; class Actinopteri; order Pleuronectiformes; family Soleidae; genus Solea; species Solea senegalensis. The sequence continues at coordinate 11,791,112 of NC_058029.1, forward strand.
CTGGGGATCTTCAGGGGGAAGAAAAAAAATCGTTCATTTTCCTAAACCTACTTCTCGGTTTAGGCTGATGAGACTGGGTTGTGTTGTTTTTTTTCCACATATAAATCTTGGAGCCTTGAGATTGCTTGGAGTAATCTGTGGAATTATCAAATTGAAATGAATATTCAAGCCACCTGCCATGGCTCAAGATGAACCACTCATTTAAAATTAATAGGAGACATGCCATCTGTCTGTATCTATGCCTGATTAAAGACATGTGCACCACATGAACATTTAAAAATCCTGGAGTGTAAAACCTCAATGGATTTTGACAGTACCTTCCCCATACGTACATAGATAAATCTATTTAAGTTTGATAAATACAGTCGATTTATCTTGAGTATGACGCTAATAAATAGCTCAGCTGAGGAAGTGTGTTTTCAGTGTCTGCCTGTCTGTCAGTAAGCACGATTCATTCATTCATTCATTCATTCATTTCTACCATGTTATCCTCCATATGAGGGTCGCAGGTACAGTTCATCGCAGGCCCAACAAGACACAGAGACGAACAACCATTCACACCTATGGTTCATTTAGAGTGTCCAGTTAATCTAATCTGCACGTTGTTTGGACAGTGGGAGGAAACCGGAGAACGCGGAGTAAAGGCCCTTGGTCGAACCGGGATCCGAAACGGCAACCTTCTTGCTGCGAGGCAACCCTGCTAACTACTGCACCACTGTGTGGCCCAGTACTGCACACATTTTCATGAAATTGGTTGAACGGTTATGGAAACATTTTCATTTCTTTTATATTTTGAGATAAGAGATGAGAGAAAAAATATTAATACATTTCTCGTGAAATGATACAGAGATCATTCAAAAAATAATCGTAATAACTTTTAACGTTTTAAATAACAATAATAATAAAAAAATAGTATTTTAAGGGACAGAAAATGGTTTGTTTCTGTAAAAGTATTGCTCGGTTACTTTCTCTGCATGACAGCAGTTTGCAGGTGAACTGCAAAACAAAACAGAGACTGCGGCTCTGGACCCTTTTATAGCAGGAGCCAGGATAGGACCTGTGTCCCTGGTTATCTTAATAAACTAATTGATCCGCTATTGAAGAGGCACGTTCCTCTGAGCATCAACGAGACAGCCTGGCTCCAATCAGACGGGCATGTGTTATCAAACTGGGAAGTCAATTAAGAGAGAGGGAAAGGGGGAAGAGAGAGAGAGAGAAAGGGGGACAGAGGGACTGGCTCCAGGCTGACAGCAGACTGGTTCTCACAGAGGGACATCGCTTGTTGCTACTTAGTCCAGGACAGAGACATACCGGAGTCAGTGTTTCCACGCTGGATGATGGAATATGCACCGAGACGTAACCTTGCCTCTGTGAAACACCAACCTGTGCGTGTGCGAGTTGGCTCAGAGTCAGTCACCGTCGAGAGACGGTAGACTGAAGTCCTTATATGATGAGTGTGCCAAGTTACCCGAAAGATTTTTTTATTACTTTACAGTCTTTAGTTTTACAACTGCAAACATATTATTGATTGTATCGTTACATTACTTTTATTACACGTTATAAAGATACAGTAGAAATGGCCTTTTATCAACTCCGTCCTTCCACATCCACAATTCATCCTGTATTTAACGTAAAGCAACACAACATGACATTCTATGGTCTCACAGGCAGTTGGACTATATTTTGTCACATCTACATGTACTAAGTCATGTTGGAACAATGGTGGTGGAGATTTAAAACACAGGTTGTTCCGTGTAGCTTTACCTGTGGCTCATATCAGCAAACTGAGATGACACCATATTTAAATAAAGCAACATTTTCTTAATGTTTCTCCTTATTTTGGTAGTAGCTATAGCTACGGCTGCTACACACAGAGATCACAGTAAAAACCAATCGCCTGTCAAACTCTCAGAGTAACACAGTGTTAAAGGGATTAGAAACACTAATCTAATAAGCTATGAGTTATTGCCCGAAAACACGGCTTTACGCACGTGAACGTATGGAGGCGTCTTGTTAGAATTGGTGAAAGGCTGATGACAACGTTCACCGCCGAAGCGGCCACAAGCTTTCGCACCGAAACCCGAACTTCCTCCTAACTTTGTCATTTTACCATCCACACTGTGACCACACTGTTTTGCTCATCTTTGTGTTAATGAAGTGTTTGATTCCCCCTCACTTTTAGACATCTGGCTCATCAGCTGTGAACAAGACACAGAGGCCACATGGACTCGTCTTTCCCAAAGTCCCATGTTTTTGTCCCAATTGTCTGGGAACGTTGATCCCTTGAAATGTTGTGAACTCCGCCAGGAACACGACGCACACCGACTGTATGGGTTTTAATTAAGTCTTATGTGGCTATCTCGATAACTACATCTGTTGTAACCAAAGGCTTATTATCGGTAAGGCTGTTGACAAGCGTCCTTTCCTGTTTGACTAACCAGTCCTATTTTCATCTCCGCTTTCATGTTTGAACATTTCAAACTCCTTACTATCATCACACAAGCCAAGCTTCCTGACAGTGGAGCCACATCATATATCACCGCTATGTTTTGTGCTGCAGATTTGTGTGAAATACAGAAAAGAAAAAAGAAAAAAGAGCAGCAGAGTCTGAACTGACAGAGAGGAAAGTGCCACGTAGAGAAACTCAAAGATCAGCAACAGCAAATCTGATGGAAGAAGATGTTCCGGGTAACTTATTTATGCTGTTTGATGAACAATAAGGGGACAAAAAGTGAAGATTGTACTTGCAAAACCAGGCTCACTGTGCACGTTGCTTCACAGATAGAGGCGACGTGTTCGTTGTTATTCACAGACATGTGACGTCCTGTGTAACTTTGGTCTGTTATCTCCTCTTGTTGGCACATTGGGCTCCTCTAACGGGTAAAGATTGCCCTTAATGTGTATTCTAAATGCAGATGTAATTGCATTAGTGATCATTTTTAGATACAGCGACTAAATAGCTCTTTTCACAAAAGGGATGTAATAAATATTGAAAGGACACGCCGAGGCTTTAGCCACCATTTTACTTAATTGCTTCAGACTGTGTGACAATGGCGGGTTACTGGACTGTGGCGGACAAGCGTTTCACCGTGAGACAAACAGAGGATGTATCTATTATCTGAGCCGCATGGAGGTCGTCGACCTATGACAAGCGGAGGGCCGGAGACATAAGAGATCATGTGCAATTTAATCTTTGCACAAAATAAAAGGAGGAGGACGACGGACAGCGCCGGGCCGAGCCACAAAAGAGGCCAGAAGAATGGACGGCTGTCGCGGACAAGCCTGTCGTCCCCCCCGCCCCCACCCCCACCCCCACCAAAGAATCCTGGGCGTTTGTTTCTCAAGCCACTCAAAGCCATCGTGCTGTGCCTGATTCCACTCACTCCTCTGACACTTGTATTAATGGTATTTGGGCCTGGGACTGTAGATGCTGAAAAGCGATTGTGCAGAAGCAGCTGTGTCTCTCTTACTCCCCTTTTTCTCGCTCTCATACTTTACTAGTGTCTCTTTTACTGACTCCTCTATCCTTTCTCAACCCTTCTCTATCTATCCCCCCCCCCACACACACACACACTCACACACACATGCACCTTCTCTATTCTCTATCCATTCGTTCAGTCATTACTGGTCAGTGTCAGCACTTGAAAACTGTTGTGCTTGCCGAGCCGGTGTCATCACAAGTGGAATTAACCATTTTCCCTGTGCCTGATTGCAAGAGGCCCTACTCATTCCAGCACTCCTATACACTCCATCAAGATCCGCTGACAGAGAGAAAGTGTACTGGCTTCTATTGAAAGCATGATATAACAGCAAATGTTTACCAGTCTGTGTGTGTGTGTGTGTGTCTGCAGTTCTTCGATCGCACTACAAAGGCAAAAAAACTACTTAAAATCCACATGAAGACTGGCACAGACACTGAAGAGCCTTTATACAAGACGTTATATCTTTATTTTTTAATTCACTCATGAGTTATATCATTTGAGAAGTTGAATAATAATAAGCGGGTTAAATCCTGAGCGTTAATCCTCAGTTGGATACAGCTGAATACCACGTCATGTCGTCATCCTCAGGTACAAGTGCGCTATAGGTCAGATTCACAGCGGCACAGATTTGTCTTGATCTTGGGGGGATAACATGCAAAACTGTCCATGCACCACCTCAAATAAACACAGCTTAGGGTGATTTAAGATGATGGATATAATTCCTGAGAGAGAGAGAGAGAAGAAAAAAATCATAATCATGGTGGGATTACATGTAAAATCTTAATATCTTTTAGTATTTAGGCCTTCGGCAGGAGTAATCTGTTGTCTGATCTGCCGGGTACATTTCTTGAGACATTTGTGGCAGATTATGAAATTGCATGAGTAGTTTTTTTTTTTTATTAATTTCTTTGCAGAAGATTACAAGATTTGCAGAGATTTGATCTGACCCCTTTCGTATAGGTGGTCTTGACATTAGAGTCGAAATGAGACCTAAATAAATAATCATTGCATCGCAGATCAGGCTCCACTTTACTTTTTCTTTTTTTTTCCGCACAGTTGATGTAATACTCATGTACTCCGGAGAGAAAGAGAGGGAGAGAAACAAAAATACAAGGGTCTCTCACTTAACGTATCGTCATCTGAGTGAGTTTGGATTGGAGTTATTAGAGTATTTCACTTCATTGCATGACCTCGTGTTCCTCCTCAGATCATGAATCCTATTCATTACCCAGTCCTTCTGGAGTGCCCGCCTTTATAATATTACTCAATTTATATTCTGAAGCGGGCTCCTGGGAGAGCGATCAGCGCTCCGAAACAGCGACCCCCCCATAACCCAATCACAATATTTAAAGGGCAGCAAAGAGCTTTTTAATGCGCATCGTAGATAACCATTTAAAGTGGATTGCTTTGGTTTAATATGACCTTAACAGGCCGGCAGTCACATGTGAAGAATGAATAGGCTAATAGGAGAGACGACAGCGAGAAAGAATGAAATCAAAAAGCAGAATATGAGAGATTTGTTTCAATGCTCGCTGGCCTCTTGACGGCTGCTGAGAGGAGCATGATAGAGAATCACAAGCGTGTGAATGAAACAGGACAGGCGATGAATGAAGCTACTGCTTGCATTTCTCTTTCCCCCTTTTCCCTGAGTATGAACTGCTTCATCATGATAAAAGCCACGACAGGTATAAATGACACATTTACATTCTCCTATCAAAGAGAAACTTGTCTCAATCTCGATGAAAGCAGCTGTAGATCTGGGAGGTGGGGGTTCTTTTCTTCAGGGGCAAAGGCAGTTTCAGGAGGATGATATAAGGGACAATGTGCCATGTTTGTTCAGATGGGACCATGAAAAACTGTTTGAACTCCTCAGCTTTTTAAGACGTTTAATAGAATCCGTATGTATATAAATCACCTTTTGCTAGAACTCAGCTCATACCAATTTCTTAGTCGGAAATTGTTTCCGTGAACATGCAAAACATTCATATTGAGGATATTGAAATTTGCACCTGTTGTTTTTCAGATGTAAATATTGTACTTTTCTTACTTAAAGTGACAGCTACAACTCAGTTTTACTAAAAAAAAACAGATCTTTAGAAGTGGATTTATTACATTTATATGCATCACTCCTGTGGAAGGGAAGTACACTTAATTTAACATTCTAAATTATGATAATAACATGTGCACATTAATAGAATGCTGCATAAATTTCTTTGAAGGCCGACATTGAAGTTATGCTTGGTGCTGTTAAATGTTTGCTGCACATAAATTGAATCCATGCCAACGTTGCACGACTGCCACCTGATCACCGGTTATCTTCTAAGTAAGTAGTTTGATTCGACAACGCTCGCCTCCTCTGCAAAAGCCATTTCCTTAAAGTTGGTCTGCTCGAAAATCTGTTCCAATTGTGGTTTGGAGACTCGACGTCGTGCTCGTGGTGAAACGTCGATTCCTCTTTGCCAGTAATAAGACATGTGTGAACTCACAATGAGAGGGAGACTCCTGATCACAAGACAGCAAGGCTGTGGCAAATTAGTGCACTGCACAGTGATCCCTACCATTGGGAAAGTTGCAGCAGCGCGAATACACTTTTGTTGACATGCTTTAATGTGGATGAGGCTATTCTATGTCAAAGTATAAGTATACAAATTGTTTAAATATGTCTGGTCTAGAGAAAAATGAGTTTAATATAACAATGGTCCATGGTGATATTGCAGTTAAGATATTCTTGATGATATTTCATTTATAAGTAAAAGTGCTTGTTTTATACACAAAATCACACATTTGACACCTCCGCTTTATTGCAACCTGTGTAGTTTTCACAGTTTGAATTCTCAACTTCTCTCGTGAGTCTCAGTCAAGTACCACATTTTTGAATATGTCACTCCGCTCAGTGATATTATTGAGGATTAGGCGTGATATCTATCTGTGTGTGTGTGAGATCTGCGCATGGCTCACTCTCAGCGTCGCTGAAGGCAGATACAGATCACCTATATTTAGATGAACTCTGATGTCCTTGACATTAATCACAGTCCATAACCAAAGGCATCATTTCATCTTAAATCTGGCCGAACGGTGCATTTTTTAGCCAAATGAAAAAGTGTTTGTGCTGTCCGCCTCTTTCATTAGAATAAAGCACACGGATGCTTTGAAACTGACAGGCAAAGAAAATTAAAGCATGCATATGTAATTTACTGATATCCACTCAGGTGTGAACTTCTTTTTTTTTTTTTTTGTTAATCTCATGTTTCAAAAAAACACACAACACACAGCATAATCTGAGTGATTGAATATATTGAGCTAAGACAGGGTATTAAAGGTGAAATAAATGACCTTGGTGATGAGACAAGAAAGGCTCTATGGGCCTGATTGATATGTAGCTATAGATTGTTGTTGTCAGTCGCTGTTCAAAACTTGCGATTAAGAATTTAGTGCTTTGTCAATTTTTGCCCGCTCTTTTTCGAGATTTTAATTAGTAAATGAACCGCTCTTATGGACGAATGATTGATGCCGCACAGTAACTGGCTCCCCCTCAGTGCGAGGTTGTGAGCGAGCGAGTGAGCATTATGTGCATGCAAGCGCGTGAACGATGCAGATGATATATATATATAACAATCATCTGCAGCCAAATGAGAAACAACCATTACATTAGTGTTGCGGAATGTGATATAGAGGGAAGGGTCACTGTGTCTAACCAGTATTAAATTCTAATTGGACATATTATGGCCTGGTAGCTTGTCAAAATATGGATTTAATTAAAGTGATTGCAGAAGCGTGTTCCGCTCATGTCTGAATATGTTTAAGCCTCACTCACATGTTGATTTTAAGCAGTGTTGTTCCACGAAGTACATGAAAGAGGGAAAGTAATGTGAAAACTAAAGAAAAATACATGTAATGTTGACATTTTATGTCTATACTAACGTTAAGTAGTTTAATGGCAACTTTATTTAAGATGGCCTGAGGTTGAACATAAGGATAACTAGATTTTATCCTCCATTTTGTCCGTTTGGGAACATTGAATGTGCAACCCAGCTTTTCTAGATGCTGATTGTACATTGGATCAGTGCTTATGGGGATTGATACCCTCATAGTTGCATCCCATTGGTTCCTGAAGAGCCTGTATAAATCATCCACTGGAAGCTAATATACAAAGCGCATGATAAATGCTGAGTGACCTAATGATGAAAACAATTATTTGGGCTTTAACTTTTTTTAATCTCTGTGCAAAATGGAGCCATTTTGCCGACAGAAATAGTGACAAATAACCGCACGAAGCCGGGAAACGCTGCCGTTCACACTTTCTGAGATTAACGTCATTTGTATCAGTTTAGCGCCAGAGGGGCCAAACTGCATGATGAAGGATCTGAATTGGTCTTCGAGAAAACTAAGGAGTAGACTAAGTGTGAGGCAAGAGGGAGAAAGTGAGATGCAGTGGATATAAGGACGTGTTTGTCATGACAGGCTGGCGAGGGAAGGACGATTCCGGGGTCAAAGGTGGATCTAAAGCAACAGAAACAGGAGAGCGTTACATTTCCTGTGGCCACCCTTAAATAATGTCCGCAGGCCCAAGTTATTAACCTCTTTAAAGCCCACAGAGCAGAGTAGCACAAGCCTCCAGTCAGGCCCGGTCACAGTCAGGGGACAGATAGCAGAGATAATAGAAGTGCACATGGAGGAACAATGTACTGATGGTGTATCTGGGGATGGAGGAAAGGAGTAGCACAAGTGAGGGAACAGGACCAAATAAAAGGAGAATAATCCCAGGCACAGATAATCAAGGGGGAGATGAGGAGAAGAGAAAGAGAGAAATGCACCTGAATTTTCTGCTTTACTTTTTTTGATTCTATTTGTAATCGGGTTTATGATGTGTTATTCCTGCCCCGCGTTTCGGCTGGAGCAGTGTGAGACCCTATGCTTCTCTGAGGGGTGTTGTGGAGGCTAAGGATGCTGGTTCACGGAGGGTTCACCCATTACCCAGGCCCTGCAGCCAGCTGGGGGGCTAACCAGGATGATCAGCACGAGCCACAGCCTGCACAGGCCCCAATGATTTTCACATCAAGCCGCCTGATGTACAGCTCCACCGTCTACCAATCGCTCTCCCATATCGATCCCTGCTTAAATGAGCCTTCCCTGCTTTGTACCATGAGCAATAATTAAAAAAGCAGCACATTGATTTTAACTAATATTATGAGAGATCAGGATGTGCACATGCTTACAAAACAGCAAAGGCTCTTCGGCTGCCGTCTGCAGCAGAAAAACAAAGCAGTGCAGGATGAGAGGGGAAGCTAGAAGAGAGGAAACGGTTGATTCAATTCAAGGGTGCAAACATACCAAAATCACTTCAGAAATGTTTCGTTTGTGTTGTACAACACAGACACTGTGTGAGGACACCGTGTCTTTCGATGCAGCCTGTGGATGCTTTCAAATTCCTCCATGCAGCACGTTGTTTAAAATCTGAACCATTCAATCGTTTGTCTAATTTTCGTGTGCATTTTTTGTGACGGTACATTTTTCAGACAATGTGTTTTTTCTTATTATTCTTTTTATGAGCATTATATGCCTTTTTAGAGCAGAGAGAAGACGTTAGAAGACTTTAGGGGAGTAAATAAGTAAATAAGCATACGAAACAAGGAGACCAGAGTCAGAGCAGGATTTGTTACTTCCATCTCTTGTCCACCAGGGCACAGTGGAATGCTTTACTTATCTAAAGAAGTCGTTGATAGATAGGAGAAATGTGCATTTGCTTTTAAATCAAACAAATGCAATTTGAATAGTTTGAATTATATAACATTTTATATGGTGATACCATGATCCATTTGAAAAGAAATAGGCAAAAAAATATATATTTTGTTTTTATATATTTATATATATATACATAATTAATTGGATATTAAGGTGAAGATGGACATAGAGGAAACAAATGACATTTATCAAAACACATTTTCAGGCTAGAAAGTGTCATACAATCATATATGTGTGTAGTGCAGTACCAACCCCGTCCTCAATGGCACTTTCAAAGAAAGACAGTCATTAAAATAAATAAATAAATAAATAAAAAATCCTCACCAGACCACTCTCTGCTGGTCCACTGTCCTCTGTTTCACTGCACATTTGTGAACACTTTTCAAGATGTAAATGAGCGTCCTATGACACGAGCGCAGACTCTCCACATATGCTGTGACACCGTTGACGCATTAATGTGATAAGTTACTGCCACTCAGGAGGGGAGGGGGGGGGTGAGGTTCCCTCGGCTGCTCTGGAGCCACGGTTGATGGTAGCCCCCAGTGGACAGTCTGCTGTACTTGGCCGTTGTGGCTCTAACGTTGGCAGCGAGGGCCATTAAAGGCTCCAATAAAGTGACCAAAGCTGGGGGCCCTGAGCTCTGCTGTGCCTCACACTTATACGGCGTCCCTCAGTCCTTAGCATATGGCCCGTGAGTGTCGACAGGCATGAAATTACATCAAGGGCATTTTTTGATAACTGTCGATACTCTCACAAAGACGGTCAGTCTTATTGACGCCAAAGTCAAGGGCTGCTGATGTGTGTGTGTGTGTGTGTTGAGGGGGGTTGTCTGGGCATGATGGGAGGGGGGGGGGGTGCCTGCAATGTCAGACAGATGCCAGTGAGAACTGATCCAGAGGGAGCCTGATCTTTATTGATATGGGTAAATTGATATTGATAAAGATTTGGATTGCTATGGATTGTGTTAAGCAGCAGCATAATAGAGAGGTCCTCAAAAAAGATTGCGGTCAGAGAGTCACTTTATTAGACAAGTTTTGAGTCTGTCAAATTAATTTTATTCACTCTAATCCATCGTGCCATCATCATGGCCTTTTTCTTCTCGGCTCGAAATGACTCGGGGCAAACACTGCAGCACGTTACTGTCAAAGTCGACCAAGAATATTATGTTTTGTGACACGCTACTGCATGTAATCCCATGTGCAATAGTCATTGCGTCAACCACATGTCTCCAAAACAACTCTGTCATCAGCAGAGATATATATATAATGGAGTATCAATTTTCTAATAATTTTCTAAAAAATAATAATCTACTACTACTACTATAGTTGAAATATTTCTCAAATATGCATTAAAGTTCCATAAATATAGGGCAACAATGTGACATAAAATATGTTAATTTTCTGTATATATATAAAAAAAACTTTATGTCATATCATCTTTCCATATACAGTATATGGCAATGAAACTGACGATAATACAAAAAAGATAAAGACCATTAAATGTCAGTGTCAAACCAAACCAAAGACTTGGACTGAAATGAGACTGAACCAGAGGAATATGCATATATGTGATTATAGAATACTATACTGCCACCTAGTGATCATTGAATATGTGGTGTCTTATGCATTTTGTCATTCATGCAATGAACCCAAACATTTCAAAATTATAGCTGAGCTTTTTTTTTTATTTAGGAACTTCATACATGTGCGTAATCGACAACCATAAAAATCGATGACTAAAATAAATAAATGAAAAGTAAAAGATACGTTTGAATTTTTTTTAAGTATTACACTGCTTTAATTTCAAAACTGTGAACAACAGTCGCAACATTAAAGAAAAATACGAGGAATGTTTTATTCATCACCAGTTTATTCATATATCTAATAGTCAATACTTATGATGCAACAGGCATTATGCAAATGTCCTCAAGACAGATTCCCAGGGGGAAACATATATTTGAATGGGGAGACATTTGTAATGATTCCTATCAGTGCTAAAGAGGACGAGCACATTTCAGCTCAAATATAATCACATTAGCGGCTGTAAAAGTAAGAACAGACCTCAGTTCAAGTTCTGGGAGACATTTAGCTCATGTCTCTCTTTCTCTCTGCCCTTAATTTCTCTCATAAAACAGTCTGAGCTGAAAAGCAGGAGTCTTATTGCTTTGTCAAACGACACCGTGTTTTCCGCTTTGACATGGAGCAGTCAGTGACAACCATAAAATCAGTGATTTTAACGTTGTGTTGTGTCGTACATGATCAGTGAGTGGACTGAGTTGTGAAATTAATATTTACAGTTTGTTTTTTCTCCGTTTTTTTAAACACATATTCTCCATCCGAATACGGATCCAATTGCAAATCATCACTTTGCTGTAGGTGTCAGGAGAACTTTGCCTCATTATTTTTGATTTTAACTTTATCAGTCATCTCACAAGACACTGCAGACTTCCCCTCTCTCGGTCACCGCATGTTGGGAAAGAGCGACACTGGGGTTTAACAAAAAAACAAAAAAAAGGGGGCGAAAAAAAGAAAAATCAAAGCTCATACAATACCATGAATGACAAACAAGTCATTAAAGAGAGTGTTTCCACATGTTTTTTACTCTCGTATTCAAGGAGACGGAAATAAATCGACATGTAAATACGCATTAGTCTTATCTGTGCACTTTACAAGTCATGCAGACATACAGAACACTCTCACGTCCTATGGGGGTCAAAGCAGTTTAGTGAATGAAAAGCAGTTTTGTCACTGGGAAAAGGACGCCTCATTATTTGTGAATGGTTTCCTTCCTGTCCTGCCATACTGAAGCATTTTATGCCAACCAACACCAACTGAGGAAATAAATAAAAGCCCCGACACACACACACACACACTTTACCCTTTACACTGCTGGAAACATTTCTCCCTCAACGAAACATCAGAGCTGACTTTTTGAGCGGGACTGTGTGTTTCTCCAGGTTGTGTTATCTGCTAACAGGAGGTGTAAAAATGATGATAATCCGAGGATCCCAGACTTCTCGGGGATCCCAGGCGACGTGGCAAACATTAGCAGCGTAGCTGACTGCATCCTCATCCAATTAGCTTCCATTACTTGCTCGTAGCATCCCTGTTACACACATTTTCACTCATTCATTCCTCACTCGCTCTCAGTCGCACGCAGACACACACACACACACACATTACCCCCCTTTTCTTACACACATGCTGTAACACACACACACACACACATTCACAGCCTGTATTTTACAGATATCAGCTGTTATCCCCATCTAGCATCAGTCCCCAGGCAGTATGCTAACAGCCTCCTCTACAAGCCAATTTACAAGGATTCTGGTCATGTTTACATTAGCCCTCTCTCAGTGCATGAAAAGAGCAAGGCTGCGCTGCAGAATAGGAATGAGCAAATATGAATAATTCAATCTTCCTCCTGGCCATTAACACGTTTCCCTTGAATAAAGTGATAATAGGTTATCATCTGTGAAATGGAAATTTCATAACAGAGACGGTGAGTAGAGTGTCTCCGGTTACACCAGAGGAAATTAATTTCACAGCACATCTGCTCCACAAAGCCCCGGCCCTCCAACGCTAAGTATGAGAAAATGTAGTCGTTCGGCTCCGCTACCTTTCTAATTAGATTAGCATGCTTATTTGAAGGCGAGAATCTTTAGTCTAGTCAAAGGAATTAGTGTTACCCATTACAGATACCTAATATTTATAATGATGAAATGACTTAGCCAATTAGGGAGGGTTAAAATGCATTAGTTTACCTTATTATATTAGCCAGATGGTAAACTGAATAGTCCATGTTGTGCTGTGCATCTGGATGAGTGTGACTATAGCAGCAGGGCAGTTTAGTCCACACCTCTTATTTCACAATACTTTCCTGAGGAAACAGCTTAAGCTTGAGGAGGAATCAAAAAGTTTAATGAAAAAAAAAAGAGTATTCTCCAACCTCCTCCTTTGTGGGAAAGATAAACATCCGTGAAACAAGTCAATCTTGAAATTGAAAACTTCTTTTGCGAGGATAAGGAAGTGACAGTTATGATTTTTGATGGCTTTCGTGATATGGAGGCCAATAATGGCGTTAAAGGAGTAGAACCTCCTGTGGAATAAAAAGAAGAAAAAAAGGAGTTTGTCCCTTTAACTTAAGTCCCTCCCTTTTGAGCTCTTTCTATCATTTTTGTTTTGTTTTGTTTTGTTGTTTACTGGTGGACAGCTGTAAATGATAAGAGATTGAAGGCCATTATCTGAAATGGGGATCAGCAATCCCTCTGGTGTGACACTATGAGACTCAAAGCAGCAGACTTCAGAGTGCACTGAGAGTGGAGGAAGAGTGAGAGGAGGAGGAGGAGGAGGAGGATGCAAGCTTGGACCTTAGGACTGCTGCTGTCCCTGATGAACACCTGCTGGTATTTGACTACAGATCAGAGACGCTGGATGTACCAATAAGGACGGATGTCCTATTGCAACATTCAGTGCCAGCACAGACGGTTGTGTTTTCCCATTTGACACGATATCAAACAGGTGAAACAACCGTCCTCTTTTGTCTATAATTGCAGTTGGCAACAGACTGATTCATTTCTTTTGTTGCATGAGATAGAAACAGGGCCTCAAACTACCTTGCATGTCAACTGCAGTTTTGGATCTGCTCTTGAATTTGTAATAGCAGAAACTGAACACTCAGGAAATGAAAATGCCATGTGCAGGGAAACCCTGGAACATTGACGTCAGGTTCGCCACTCACTGCGTTTTTTGGATCATTTGGATGGATTGTTTTTTGGAATCTACTGTCTAGTGTGTCACATATTCATAATTTCATGTTTTCATAGGCTGAATGTCCCATCAAAGGCCTGCAATTGGGGTTAAGGAATAATATGTCTAGATAATTGCAAACTTTCCCTTCACCATAACCAAGGGTTTCACTTGCCTAACCATAATCACACCTCACATATGATATATGTATCATTATTGTATATACTTAATTATACATTACATTATTATTATTATTATTATTATGACCATATATGATATTAATAAAAACAAGAAAAAACTGCTTCTACAGACTAAAGTGTCAAGTATAAATCTGAACCTGAATTAATAATGTCACTGATGACACTCATTTTGTGCGACTGTTTCATGTTTAAAAGGCTGCTGTAACAATTACACACGCCCTCACTTAATGTCTGCAAAACCTCTGCAGCAACAATCGTCCGCTCCATGTAAACATTTATTTGTAGCTGCTGCTTTTGCTTTATGATTATGACCTGGTTTGTTTTGTACCTGCACTCGTACACTTACCCAGACCACACTCCCACTGCAGAGACCTTGCCAAGGTTAAAGCCAGGCACTTGACACATTGTTTTCCATTGCAATTCCCTGCTACTCTTCTGTCTTGCTCCAGTCTTTTACAGATTAAGGCAGTTGTATTATAAGCCACAGAATTAAGCCCACTGTGTCCTAAAGATATAGCCCAATTCACTGCTCTTAATTTTGCAATTCCATCACCCTGGTGCTGCAAAGCCCTGCTTCTCCATCAAAACCATTAAGGCCACTGAAGCCTGGAGTATCATCAACAATGACAGGTAAATATTTAGGCTGTCTCACTGGAGCAAATAAGCCCGCCAAGGTCAAATGGCTGCGTTCAGTCCATTCCAGCTTTGCTACATTGGTCTTTCGGTTTCAGAAGAAACAATGTGCACAGATCCAAAGCTTGTCCATCTTCGACCAGTGGGTGAAATGTAGACAGTACAAAAAAAAACAACAACAACAGATGATTTCAAATTCAGAATGAGATAAACACAATATCGAGAGATGGAACCCTTTGCACCATCACGTTATATCAGTTCCGGCATCAAAAACAATCATTGCATCAGGGGACCCAACACCTACATTTTCAGCAAAAAGTCTAGTCATTTGCTGCTCAAGAAATCATCACATCTCCCAACAACAAATGACTTGGAAATGTATCATTTATCAAAAATCTGTCATACTGAAGCCAGGAAGAAGAAAAAAAAAAATCATAATTGGACTTTTTATCTTTTCCATTATTTCCTTCTACTGCCTCTGTCAACAACATCAAAATGCCCTTTTGAGTCACATAAGGAAGTGCAGCTCTGAGGCCGAGCCATGGTGGCCTCAGAGATTGGATGTGAAGGATAAGAAGTAAGTGAGTTCTTTCCTTTTGTGTCAACAAGAGACTTTATGGCTTTGAAGTAATAAATCATAAAAAAAAAATAAAAAAACTACTCTGTTTCTAAACATTTATAGATAAGGGAGTTAGGAATCAAATCAATTTAAGTTTCTGTACACGCGGTCCCAGTGTGGCCCGCAAACAGTTGAGTATCAGAACCATCTCAACGTGAAACCACTGTAAATGGATGAGTGTGTGGCGAGATGCTGCAGTGTGAGTGACAGAAATCAAAATATCCCATCAGGAAAACAAATGTAATATTGCCACAGCTATCTTGCATTAAACGCGTTTCATTGGGGAAAATGACACCGCGCTATTGTCGGGAATAACACAAAGTTAAGAACAATAATTCAACAGGAGAAAAAATGTTTTTGGACAAACCGTTCTTTTTTTGGATGTGTGAGAACAATCAGAGGTAAAGATGAGGCACGGATAATTCTTGACAAAGCACTACAGAATTTTGAATAGTATACTCAATCGTTATATTTGCCACTATATGGTGTTTAGATTCCCCTCGGGACGTTCATTCACAAAGCATAAAAGACATTTATATGAGAAAAGAAAAAGCTCAGCAGTGCTTATTTTCTCCAGCTGCCTGACTCATTTTTTTACTATTTTCCCTAAAGGAAGTCATAAGTGCTCGCAAACTGTCTCTTAAACCGTGTAGATTGTGTTTATCAGAAACTTTCTTGGTCCTTTCAATTTATGGATGTGATACAGTAATTAAGATTATAGGAGGGAAAAAATGCATCTGGCACATATAAATTGTTTTTGTCAAACTATAGAAAGGAGAAAAAAAACAAAACTCTTTTATTAAAGGAGGAAACCGATGCATGAAGATAGTGCTCCAAGCAACGTGACAGTTAAATAAAACTGTGAATTCATTTACACGATATGACCTGAGGGCTTGCACAGATCATCACAAAATTGATTACACTCGCACATACAGTATGTTAACTTAATGCACGTCTTCTCGGACAGTTTGGCCTAAACTACCTCAGCAAGTTGGGAGTAGTCTTTTTTTTAACTTTATTTCATGCCAAGTCATATAGTTTTGGATGTACACTTTGGGGACTCATGTTATAGTAATGAGTATGCATATTGTTTTGTGAATTTATCAATCTGTATTTGTTTAAACTTGTAGGTGATGTGAAAGTCTAATAATCTTCTAAAGAAGTTACAGAAACACTGTATTTGACATATTTAACTTGTGTATGATCTGAATCTGTGTGTATGTCTGCATGTTTTTTACTCAGCGGATCATGTACTCAGACTGAAGAAGAGAGGTAGAACTGCCCTATACGTTTAATTTAAAACACATTAACAGGGCTTTTTTTTCATTCAGTGCCCAAAATGACTTGTGTGAAAGTCTACTCCTCTAAAGAAGATCATCTGTTAAAAAAAACACTCTAATTGACCTTTAGCTTAAGCACAAATGCAAAGACGAGTGCATCGTATCTGTGATCAGTTGTTCATGTGGATTTTAAAAGTTAATCATGAGTCAAAAATATCAAAATTGTGTCAAAAAATTGTTTCCAGCTGCTTCGGCTAAAGAGACAAACGTGCATTCATTTTCATTTCTGAGAAGTGATACGAGCAGGAAACAAAAGTTGATGGTGCACAGTAAAGACAAGCTGCAAATAGCTTTTAAAATGTTGGTTTTTAAATGTTTGTTGTTGCAATGACGCTTTAAAACACTCATTTCACCAGTCTTGTGTAAAGTACCTAAAAGGGATACTTGAATAGAAATACAAATATCTTACCAGAAAATGACTTTGGTAGAAGTCACTTTTTTATAATATTACTGAAGTGAAAGTCTTAAAGCATATGGCATTTACTGTACTTAAATTAAATAAATTGTACTTAAGTATAAGAAGTAAAAGTATTAAAAAAGTAAGGAGATAGGATTGAGGCCAAGTTGTCTCAACGGTGTGGCTGTGGGTTCAATTCCTGGCTCTGCTAGTCCTTGAGCAAGACACTTAACCCCATGTGAATGGGGTTCACCCATGTGAATGGGTGAATGGCAAAACTATAAAGCAGTTCATCAAGACTAGAAAAGCTCGATATAAATACAGACCATTATCAACTCTTCTTCTTTTGATATAATTTGGTAGTAACGAGACAAATTAAAACAAATTAAAATACAGATATACGTGAATTGTGTACTTAAGTACAGTAATAAAGTATTTGTACTTCAACACAGCATTTAACAAATATTAACGGCAGAGTGACAAAGTGACTTTGAAATATATCTCTGTAGCCACTAACCTTGTTAAACAATGATGTTAAACAATAGTACTGAGCAAAAAAACTGTAACTTTAACAAGTTTCCCCAAGTTGCTAAACCACACTTTTGTTTAGCTACTAGCGATTCATCACGGAGTAAAGTGTCAGCATTAAATTATCCGCGTGATTATGACAACAGCATTACTCATCAGGATTAGAGGTAGCCAAACAGTGGCTCCTCCGCTGCAGCCATCTCCTGCTCCCTATTGATCGCTGTTCCCTCCATTACTAACAAAAGAGGCTATCTGCATGACACTGGCACACAGCGCATGTTGATGATGCTCTTGTCTTCTGCTGGGATGCTTGTATCTTGAGGTATAGAGCGTGCACGACAGAGAGAGAGAGAGGGAAGGAGAAGGAGGGAGCAAAACACGGGAGAAAAGAGGAGATAAAGAGAGACTGTACGCAGAGACTCTCCAGAGAGTGAAGGTATAATGAAGTGCTGGATAGGTTTAATAGAACAACAGAAGGGGCCACTGCCATAGTCAAGTGCTGTTAATATCTCCTCCATTCCTTAAGCAAATCAAGTTATCTGGCACTGCCTGTGTTTTGATAAGAAGTGGATGAGGTCTGTTGAGAACAGCTTGATTTAGATGTTGTTTAAAGTGAATATCCAGATAGCTCAAACACATTCTCTGTATGATCTGAATCTGCGTGTATGTCAGCTTGTTTTTTACTCAGCGGAGCATGCACTCAGACTGAAGAAGAGAGATAAAACCGCAGCGGCGTCTGCATAAATCCCTCATTTCTGTGCCCTTGCCTTCCGACGCCTCAAATGTGCCACAAGACATTACTTAAATAACGCCTGAAGGTGCAAACGCCACTGACGGTGTCCCCCCACGTTCAATTTGAAACGCATCAAATCCTCTCTAATTCCACATTTCAGTCTCTTAAATTGCCCTGTGCTCTGAAACGTAACCAGAGGCTTCAACTTTGTTTCAAGACTTTTCCCCCCTTTTTATTTTCTATTAATGTCAACTTTGTGTTACTCTGAGAGGATGAGATAAGAGAGGGAATAAGGCCATTTTCTTTCGGTTGTAAATGTCCTCTGAGCAGTCACACAGGAGCATCCAAGGAGATAGCAGACTTGAGGGGTTTCAGGGCAGGCCAATTTTAGGCAGTCAAAGCTGACCTCTTCTGGGACTTCCACATGGCATATGTCTCTCAAACAGAGGAGCCATTGAAGGCTTTGTTCTTCAGATGGGACGACCTTGGACCACATGGACAGTACAACAACCTGTCTCTTCTTTCTTTCTTTCTTTTTTTTTTTAGAAACCTCAGCTGAGTAGACTGTGCCTGATTTGACTTTAACAACTAACGACTTGCTTTGTTACCAGAACATTCTGCAAGATGAACTTAGAAACATGGGTGTTGCTTGGCCTTTGCATTTGGAGCTGGAACACTGGAGAAGAGTGACGTTAAAGGGCAGTGTTTTTGACACGAGGGTCAGTTTGTTTGTCACACTAGCGACTGAGACCATTATAACCCCTCAGAAAAATGTTTACAGACATTGTAAATCAAGTGAGAAGTAGCATCATTTTCCCATAGACTTCCATTCAAACAACTGAGTTTTGTTTTGCTTTGTCGAGTCACTCCTTTGTGGCTTTTTAACATATTCTTACTTTCTGATTGGGCTCAACCAGCAAATCGGAATAGTACATCCACTTTTTATGGCAATGACTTCCTGTGTTTTGGGGGTGGAGCTCAGTGAAGAGGGCCAATTGAATTGGGGTATGTATCAGTTGTATGTAGCCAACTATTTATCTTTACCAGGTCATCGACAATGGTAATTTACGGGGAAAATAAAGTAATTGTGGCTGGATAATGAATGTAATGTGATCAATATTACCATGTTTCCAATTTGAAGTAGCATGAGAGGAAACACGCATGAACAAGTAGCACCCAAAATTATAGCTAAAAAGTAGCCGAACGGGGTTCACAAACATGTTTCACACAAACTTGTGATGGATGATAAGAATATAATATAATAATATAAAAAATCGGTTTTAAATGCACCTATAGCAATCTTTGTTTTGCTTCTGTAGAAATATGGCCTGACCCAGTGTGAAAGGACCCACTTTTGATGTAGAGACAAAGGCCTGGAAAACAATAAAATCATAAAAAAAATGTATTCTTCACTTATTGTTTAGACCAGGGAAGATAAACATAAGGCCCACGGGCCAGAACTGGCCCACCGGTCGGTCCAATCTGGCCCACTGGTGTATGACATTTCCAGTTCCAGATGCCTGTGGCTAAATGTTTTGTGCCTTTGTAAATGGTTAACTTAGGCATAATATTGTCGAAAGTGCACTAATTTTTCTCAAGAAAGTTCGGTTGTTTGGTTAAAAGATACTTAATTTAATGTAAAACAAAGGGAAATATGTTGAGTGCTTGTAGTATGCTATTATTTGACTGGTCTATGTGGCCGCTGGACTAAAATGAGTTTGACATCCCTGGTTTAGACTCTCTTAACTTATTTACACCTGGCCTTTCACCTGAAGTAGAAAGGAACATGTCACAGTATTCATTTTCTCTAACTGTGTTAATCACTTTCTCTGTGTCACAGAGGGTGACACTAAGAAAAGAAATGTTATGCATCAGCCTAATAAAAAGCAGCCTGCTCTGGGACAATGTAACTCAAGCCAGAGATTAGATATAGATCCAGAGATGTGGAGCTCATAGCAGATAAGTCTCATTGGTTGAACGTGTGCTCTCTAAGCTGTTTTGAAGGGACAGGAAACCAGAGGCCCTTAAGAGAAAGAGAAGTGGCCCCAGATGGTTAAATGTGTCATCAGAGCCCTGAATTTTTAATTTGAGGTGATAGGTGTTTTTTGTTTGTTTTTTCTTCTACTCTCTTAACGTTTTCATTTTAAACCCAACCCTAATCCACTTTTCAGGATGAAGAATGTTATCAACAAAGTCAGGGAACGCCGAGAACCCCTCAGTCTTTGTTTCCTTACCTTTAGCTCGTCTTATCGCTCCATTACAAATCTCCCCGCTTGGACCAACGTCATTTTTCTCCCATGTAGCTATCAAATGCCCCTGCCCCATGTGTATCGACCATCCTCCTGGAGATCAATACTGAGCCTATGGAGGCTGGAACAAAAACTGTAATTACTCACAAAGCTACAAATTCTTTTGCGATAACAGCTTATTCCATTCATTACTGCAAGCAAGAAAAATAAACACGTGTGTGTGTACGTACAGTAAAACATAGGAGCAAGTGAATATAAGCAGTTATTTTCCTGTCTTATGCTGTGTCATATTATATCCTCAGGTAGAACTTTGCGTAGATCTCATCAGCCAATCAGAAGTCATCATTTCACCTTATCGTCATCATTATCATCATCCCTATGACAATAAATAGAACAAAGAGAAAAAAAAAAAAGAAATAAATTTTGACTTCCAACTGGAAAATATGAATTATTTTCCACCCTGAAAAATAAGGTGCGCAATAAAACCTCTCATGATACAAAAGGGTAAGAAAGGATAACAAACAAGTGGGCGAGATTTGCTCCCTTTCAGCAACCCTCTTAAGTGGTAATGGGATAACCCTGGACACGTCAAGAGCCTATCAAACTGCCCCTCACATTCGACCCATGGGTGAGACAGGAAGGGCCCGCTTTGTTTGTAGCAATTGGGTCCTGTGTGCAGGGCCATAATGAAGTGACCTGAAATAATGGAAAGCCCTGGGCCCCGCACGGATGATTTTTGCTGGGATAAGAGCATGGATCCTGATTCGGAGTCACAGTTCATTTCATTTTTCCCCTCTGATGAGATCTCCTCCGTTATCTGATAAAATTGAACAGCCATTACCGGCAAGGGCTCAGGCCGACCAAGCGGTAAAGCGCTGCAGACTGCTTCTAACAGAAATCCTATACACTCCACTTTGTCAGCAGTTTTGAATTCATCGTTCGCTGGGGGTTGAGCCACATGATAGGAATAATCTTGGCCCGACGCGAGATTGACACTTCATTTCAGAAATCAATATTTACAATTTACTTCTTTCAAAGTTCATTCTGGGAGAAGATTCCATATTATCCTTTCCAAATAAGCTGATCATATCTCTCTCTAGTCCTGGAATGGGTTTTACCAAAATGTGAATTTTTTGGTTAAAAAAAAAAAAAATCAATGTTACCATTGTGGGCTTTAATCTGTTCTTTGATGACAATAAATCTTTATCTTTTTATAGACAAACGGCTGTGGGCCGTTGACACCATTTCCTCCCAGAACAAAGCCCCTCGCCCCGTGTGGACCCTGGTAGATACATGGAGCCCTAATGTGGCTGGACAAGCCACCGATGGGTCATTAATCAGACACTGTGACAGCCACCTCTTCCCAATCCAGCCCTGACTTCAGCCCTTAGACAAGCCCACTCAACTCTTTACCCACAGGAGGCCACGCAGGGAGCAAAGACACAGAGGGGGAAGAGGACAGAATGGGCACTGAGAAGACAGGATAGAAAAGGATGAGGAAGGATTCTACAAAGCGTGGGTGCAGGAACTTGGGCATGATGGGAAGGACTTAAAGATAAGAGTTGTGAGAATTGGGGAGGAGTCGGCGAACAGTAGCGAACTACCTGTTGGAAAGGGAAGTTTTTCCCAAGGATGTAAAATAAACTGATACTGGTATATATGACAATTCAGTGTATATCCAGCTTCTCAACCATATTTGAACAAGACTTTAGCCAGCGTGTTTGTGGTAATGGGCACCACAAATAATCCATGCAGTATTCTGCTGTGCTGTATTTGTCCAAAAAAAATCCACCACAGTGTCACACATGACAAATCTGTGGGAAAACACTGTCACGGCACTGCTTTGAGCTAAATGCTAACATGTCGCTAACATGCTTAGGTTTTACAGGTGAAGCTTATTGTTTGGCAATTGAAATGTTTAGTAGAAATTCCAAAATGTCAATGCTACAAGAAAGAAATTCAGGGAATCATCAAAGGTTATTGTACTTTGGAGGATTTTTTTTAAATATGTTGAATACTTCCTCATTTACAGTATGTCTGTAGCCTGTCATTACTACTCGAAATATAACATTTCTTAGCTGAAAATTGGTCTTTTTTCAGCTGTAAAGCCTGCACATATGTGCAAATTCACATGCGAGGTCAGGGAGGGCGTGGTTACACATGAAATTGATCCCATGACTCTAATGTTATCCCTTATTGATGAAAGTGATGCCGTTACAACCATGCCTTTATTTCAGTCGCCCCCCCCTGGTTTGAATTATGTCATTATTATTGTGACATCCATCTTTCACCAGTCGAAGGTGGAGTTCACCTGCACTGAGAAAGATCTGTAATTTCATCCACCTTCTTTAATTTAACTGATGAAGACATATTTTACAAAGCAGAACTTCTAGAAGCCAACAGTGAGACAGGTCACCAAAGAGAAGAGACGAGAAGTCGCTGGTTCAGCAGACTGTTCTCGGCCTGTAGCCACTCTCTTAAGTAAAGATGTAGCTAATGAGATTCCAACAGAATAAAAAATGTTTTTTAGATCAATGCACATTATTTAAGAAACATGTCAGAAATACATTAAGCGCCGCTGCAGCGTGCCAAGCAATGCTGCAGAATTTTGCATCAAAACCTTACATTCGGGATTTCTTTCCCGCTTTCTGCATCTGTTTGTTTGTTTCCGGGCGTGTGTGTGTGTTTGTGTCTGTGAGCCATAGAAAGCGATAAGAACACACATTAACACAGATCATCCCAAGTAAACCCTCAGAGGTACAACCTGATGCAGTTAAAGGAGAAATAACCAATCACAACTTTGGCTTCACTGAAAACCTTAACATGATTTGCAGCTAAGTTAGAGCCCACTGAGCATGTGTGTTATCCAATTTTCATTGTTCTTTGGGATTGAAGTGATGTTCCAAATCATCTTATAGGCACAGCTAATGTGGTTTCAATTGATCACAGGTTTGAAGGAGAGCCATTTCCTCACTATCTGTCAGGTGCCCGAGGATAACGTTGAGAAAATGTATATATCTCCTGGAAAAGTAAATATGTGAGGATGAATATATACAGCTGGGGTTTCTCTAACTGCACACGGGTGATAACTCCGTTTACAGCAAACCCCCCGTCCCCCCCATTCCCCCCTTTTCATGAGCCAAGTATACTCCATTAAAACCCCACTTCACCATAAGCCCCAGTGGATAAAATAAAATACTGCACTTCTCCGTATTGACTGAGTAAAATGAAATAATCTATGATGCATGAACAAGCTCTAAATGAAATAATAATGTCCTTAGCCGTGAAAAACGGATTGGTGTTACAGTAATTGAGCAGATTTATTTCCCCCCCTGTTGGAAAATGGAAGGAGCGGGAGGCTGTGGTCGTCTGCTGAAAACTGCCCTGCTATTTTATTTAATCTCATACTGGAGAAATTATTGGCTGGTAATCTATTGTTAAACATCATTTAGGTTGATGGATTGTCAGCGTCAAGCTTTTCCCCACGTAATCAATTCATATCTCATTAGTACGTATTATTTATGATTCTCATAATGTCCCTGCGGGGACGACAGGGCTGGGAGAAAGAGCCGGCCCCACTGCAGGTCTCAGCTGTTGCTAAAATGAAGTGTGACATACTGTAGCATATGACCTAATAACTGCATATATAAAAATGCTTTTTGCCTGAACTATTGATTTGTTTCTGGCCATTCTAGAATAGAGTAGAGAAGATTAAAGCTTATAGGACTCCAGCACCCGTTAGCTTTACTGAGAAAAAAATAATTAAAAAAAAAAAGAAAGAAAGAAAGAAATGGAGGGGGAAGAGTAATAGCAAAGCTATGTAGAGTTTGCATTGTGTATTTCCACATATTACAGAACAGAATCGTGATATGGGTGATTACTTTTGGAAACACACACACTCACACACGCAGGGAATAAAGCCATTACTGTGACTGCCATGGAGTTTAATATTTACAACTGAGTGAGGAAAAAAAGTCAAATTTTACCAAAGGCAAAGTGAATTCTTTCCTATACAGAAGAGGGTTGTGCAACTCTGAAGAGAGAGAAAAGAACACAGCTCCTTTAAAACAAGTGCTACTCATGCACACAGCTTCACACTATGACTGTCAGTTTACGAACTTCAAATTGAGTGACATGTTTGAGAGAATAGTCCCCAACAAACACGCTGTTTACCCCTTTTTCAGTGATGTTTGTTAAAAACTACAGTTTTCACAATTTTTTGGTGAAAACAAATAGTATAATTCAAACAAAGAAGATTTTGTATCATTATTAAATGTAATTGCTCCACGTTTCTCATCTCGTCGCAGGTTGCAGCTGATCATCTTTGCTTAATGACTTTTTTTTAATCCTCATAATATTATGACTTTATCCTCCTAATGCTACGACTTTATCCTCATAATGCTAGAAATTTATCCTCAGAATATAACAACTTGAAGGGTTAAGAGATGTTTTGTAAAAAATTAAATATTATGTAAATGCACCTGTGTGATTTATTTGTATGGTGTGATTCTATCACATCCATTAAAAAAAAAAAACAGATAAAATATACATAATAGATCGTCATGATCTTCATAGTTAAAAAAAACATACTGTACTATGTCATAAACAATGCAGCAGAAGAAGATACACCACAATTGGTATCCTTAACAATGAGAGATTCGATTTTGAGATGAAGATTGGATGAAGACGTCTTGTCCACATTGCGAGTACTTTAAAAAACAAAAAAAAAACTGCAGATTTTTTCCTGCCACACGGAGGTCTTAGGTCTGAGATCTGTGATCGATATCATGGACAGGGGCATGCTGAGCTGCAGGAGCTTTCCTACTGTTCACTGAGCCAGCACAGAAAAGGAAAAGTGTCATATTGTGATCTTTATCCAGTAATCGTCCTGACACACAGTCAAGTGATATATATGTCCGCTCGTTTGCTGTGGGGGCTCCACAACTGTCCGCAGTGAGTGTGCAGAGCAGCTATCACGTCTTTGTCGAGTCCTGCTAACAGAAGAAAAAAAAAGCTCAGAGTCAAAAGAAAAGAAAGGTTGGAAAAAAAAGCAATTATAGACAAGTTATATTCAATTGGCCATTGTTGCAACAAAACGGTCTAAGAATGGACGGATAGTGGGTATAAGTTTTTGGATCAGTCAATGTTTATTTTCAGCAGCCACACAAAACAAGCTGTTCAACACTGCTTGGTTTGGAAATTAGTTTAGGCCAGCACTTGTCAATTGACTGCTTTTAAATCGAGACCTGAACAAAGGTAATTGACACAATCGCACTCTTGCTTTTATGAAAACACTTTGGCTGTTGAGCCGTCATACTGCTATCTTATGACTAACATTTGACAAGTTCAAAATGTTGAACTTAAATCAGAGGGATGCAGTTGCAACGTTTGTTATGTGTTTCCACTGTATTACAGAGATGGGTTTACATTATTATTTGTATGCACAGGTGCAGTGCATGTGATGTGAAATGATTGTGAATTGGCTGTGAGGTCTTCAGTCAGTGCACTGCATTGTGTCTGGGCTCCTTCACTTAATCCCAGTATGCACCAATAAGAAGGCAGAGGAATATTCTACACAAAAAAACAAAAACAGGGCAGAGATGAAACCAATCAATCAAAGTTTATTCATGTAGCACGTTTCATATCACATAATGCAGCTCAAAGGAAGCAACCCAACATGATAGAACATGACACAAAAGGGTAGAATAAAATCCTTTAAAATGAACCCTAAAATGAAATAAAATAGTACAAATAAGTATAATGCATCTTAGAAAAAAAGCCAGGTTTAAAAAAAAAAAAGTGGGTCTTAAGTTACAACAAAAAGAGGCCTCATTGAAGGTTTTGGCTCTAAAGAAACTGATTTATCAAAATACAGAGAGGGAAAATGGGGATTGAACACCCACAGGTCTGGACATACTCATTATAATTGTTGCTAAAAATAAACAATCTGTGGATAAAGACAAGGGGGAAAAAAAAGTCTAGTACTCTAGTCAAGGTGGCCGTAGAAATGCCTATTGAATATAATTTGAAGGGGAGCTGTTGTTGACTGTGTAGCATATGCACATGACAGCTGAGTGTTCTGAAAGTATACCTTATAACCCCCCTGTCAAAAAAACATGTTTGTCAAAAGACAATTCAATGTTCAATGTTCACATCCACATGAAATCCAGAATGCAGAATGCAGTATCAAGAATCAAAGTGCTCTGCGTCTGTCAACACAGCTAAATTAGGTGGAACTAGTACAATCTACACCTTCACATCTTTACATCATAATAATATGTAGTACACGCAGTAGACTGAGGAACATAACGTTCACCTGCAGTGCCAGAGCAGTGAAGCTCGCGCTGAAGCCTCTGCAACTCTAGACAAAGTCATGAACGTCTCACCAACTATCACATTCTCCATTCGGGCACGGTTCAAGGTTCAAGGTTCAAAGCTTTTATTTGCCATTTGTGCTTAAACAGACAGTCCAGGCACATTGGTATAGTACATAAGTATAAATATAAATATAAAAGTATAAAAGTGGACCTCAAATTAAAGTCTATACAGAGTATAAAGTAATAATAAAAAAATGTAGAAGATGTGGAAAAATTTATCATTTATCATTTATCAGGGAGAGGAATATTGCACATAAGCATGGGTTGTTGTTGTTGTTGTTTTACGTTCCACTTGTGTGTTTAGTATATTTTGTCTGTATTGTACAGGAACAAACACAGAGAGAGAGAGAAAGAGAGAGAAGTTTGCACCTTCTGTTGGGCTTTTATCTTTCTGGAACATATTCTTGCTTTATTAACAGTTATCAACAGCAGTTCTGTGTCCTTGCTGACAAATGTATAACCACACAAAGGTGCAGCAGACCTGTCCGATCATGAAATACTTTGCATCATAAGATTGCTTGTAGAATGTGCCATAGTGGGATATACTGTATGAGCACAAACTGGAATTTGAACACCCAAAATAACGGTAAATATTGTGCGGGAAAGAGAGAGTGTTTTGGACAGCAGGTCATACTACACCAGGACGGTTGCCAAACTTTAGAGGTGCCTCTCATCATTTGTGCCCTCGAGACAGAAAAGCTTCAGAAACAATGAATCCACGACAACTGCTGGGCTGTTGCTCTTAAACTGAATCCGATTTTAAACTGTCCTTTTTTTTGTGGAGAGACAAAATCATTCCTTTGGACATAACGATAGAAAATATTTGCTACTCTATGTTCGATTTACTATTGCAACTTTACTATTGATTTACTATTTGCACTATTACCTTTGTTTGCTTCGAAAATCCATGTCATTCGGGCAATATTGTGGACATTGTAGTAAATGTGCAGAGTGCCACTGGACATGTCGGCGAGGTAGTTGTCAGGAATATCTTTTCTTATACAAACCTGACACCTACTGGGCAACTAGAGTACATATGGAAAAACGTGCAGAAAATGTCAAAACACTGTGAGTCAAACTATAAAAAAAAAAAAATGCTAAAACCGTGCACTTACATTCATTATAAACCCCTTTAATATGCATTATATGTATTGTTTCATCTTATGAGAATTCTATTCATAAGTGTATAATAAAAGGGCCTTCACAATTCAATTTATGACTGATAGACGCCGAGTTTTTGTTCTGCAGCGTCATATCATGTATGTTGTCATATTACTTGCGTCCCCGTTGATCCTTCCGTGCTCTGGCATTTGAGCGGCATCTGCTAAGTTATTCATAAAGCCCCATTACTTCTTATGCATTTTTAATTGGCCAGACATAGCCGTCAAGTGATGCTATGGAGGCTGGTAATGAATATTTACTGTCCGATTATTAATGGCCCTGACAATTGATAACAACCCGAGAGGACAGCCCATTAAATTCCATGACAGTGTTCGTATTATGAGTTGATTACATGCATTCAATCATTTTATTATTTGACCTTCGGTTTTTTTTTTGTTGTTTTTTTTAAGTCTTCCTTTTAAACAAGTACTGTAAGGACATTTCCATATTTGCTCAGCATGGTGCAGCTCCATCCCTCACACAGACGTCAAGAAACAAGGAATTTGAATTAGTCTAACACCTGTGTCGTCGTATCTCATGTCCTCATTCACACAATCTTCAAAAATCTTGGGGTTCATCTGCTAATTTACTGTCTAATCTTACGTTTTCACTCGCAGATACGACCCCACTGACTCTAAGTTACAGTAGACACAAACATGATACACACTGCCGTACACACACACACACAGTTTCACCCCACAGGAGCTGTCCTGTCGACTAGCATTTCTTTAATCACATTTACAGCTGTAATAAACTGGCGCAAGCGGTGACATCAGACAAGTGATACGATGGTGTGACTGAACAGGAGTGGAAATGTCTGCCACTGCGCACCGAGGACAGCTACAACACTCAAACACATTCGACGCTAAACAAGGGGGAGAAAAGCACCACAGTCACCGACACAGAAACAAAAAATAACAAAAAAATGGAAGGAAAATACACGTTTATTGAAGCTGCATCAGTGCACCATCACCTATGAAATCCTGCTCTCCTTAATTGAAGGAAGGTGTCGATATCAATCCCTTTATTTCATGGAAACCATTTTTGACTGAGCTTCAGCGATTGAATTTCTAGATGGATGTCCTCTATTCTACAAGACACCTGTCTCTTATCTGCCTCATCTGTGAGGATCGAAGCGTGCAGACTCTTGAATTACCTATCCATACAATGTCATCTGTTTGTCCCCCAAGTTGCTGTAACCTGACCTTGAAATCAGAGCCACCTTAAAATAAATAAATGAAACCCTAATCAAAAATGCTACTCTCCGTTTGGACGGGTGTCAAAGAGGAAGGATGATCCGTCCTGATTTGATTTTGTTTCCAAACCACATGATGCATTCGGACAATTAAAATTTCAGCAAGTCATTCGCTGATAGCCCTGTGAGTGAGTGCTGCTGGGCCGGGTCCTGGTTTTGGATTTCTTGCGGTTCTTCCGACACTCTGAGGGCAGGTTATTTATTTTGGCCCTCTGCCATGTCTGAGAAAACCATGTTTCTCTGAGTGTGTGTCTGCAGTCGCAGGGCAAGGTCAAAAGTGCTCAAAGAGCAGCGAAGAGACCCAGCGAGCTCGCGTAGAGAACAGAAAACATGCTGCTGTTTGACACAGAGGAGACATACTTACACATGAATGCACCGTGTCTGTCCTAGTCTTCTACTGCATGCACTACATGTAAGTTTAGGATTGTCAAGATCATCATACTGTTATAAGATATAATCATTCATTTCTATCACAGTGAGGCCGCTTTTTGGTGCAATTTGAATCTCTTTTTAAAGATAATACAAAGACTTGACGTGAAACATTCATTAACAGTTGCAAAACTATCAGTGACTCTGTCTCTGAGTATAGTGGCTCAACAGTTGTTGTTTTTTGATTGACTGATCCTTTGGATTACTGCTTATTTGAAATTGGTCATGTTTTGCATGCATCACCGTTTGAGTGGGGAGAGTTAAGTTCTACTGTTTTTATGTCTGACCTGCTGAGGGTGCAGCATTTTGTTTCCATGTATGCTAAATGTGCACTTGGAAGTGACAATAAACTTATTCTGATTGTGAAAAATGTGTTTATTTTTATTCAATTTTGTTTTCTTTTGAGGCTTTTTGGTTTACTTTATGTCAGAAGGTGATTGCGTGTGCTATGTGTATACATCGTTTTTGTTTAAAATGTAGTCTAATGGTTCAACCATTTCAAAAATTAAAAAGTAAATGTATTAGTCATGATGTGATTAACACTGAATAAAGACTAATATATAAAATGTCTTTGCACAAAAACACATTGACATTGACATTGTGAATATTTTTCCTCCGAGCCGGAGCAAACATGTTTGAGAGTTATTAGTTTGATTATGTGTCTCTCTGATTTGAAATTGTAACATTGTGGCTTTGTGTGGCTTTGATTTACTAAGTTTTTCTTTGTCGCTAAACAAAAGCAGCGCGTGTCGCCGTGAGACGCACGTGTGCAGCCACTTGTGGAGTGTTGTGCGTCGCAGGGTGGGCACGGCTCTGAGGAGATAAAAAGAAAATGAAACGGAATGTGATTAAGATGAAGTCATCGAGAATAATGTGGCGCTGCAAAGCAACACTGCAGGGACCTCTGATAGGGGACACCGCTGTGTTGGGCAATGTACCAGCAGATAGGGGTGTGCAGTGGTCCATGACACCCTCTTTGCCTAGAAGGGACCATCCACAGTGGGGTCCACTAAGAGTGACAGCGATGATGATGTCATCAAAATGGGCCCTGGCATGATGGGCTCGAGAACAATGCTCTGCCAGGGGGAATTGTCGATTTAGTAAGCACTGAAGCATAGCAACTCCACTACGGGCGGTACATAATTCCCAGCGATGCAGGGAAAGGACATTTCTTTCAAAAAAAAAAAAAAGAAAAAAGAAGAAGAAACAAAAGTGTTCAGCTTCACCATAAATAATGAAACACAAATGGCGTTCTCTATACCTCCTGGCTGACGACGGATTGGGTTTTTTCCCTCATTGAATTTTAATCTTAAAAAAACAAAGATTGCTCTTCAAAAACAAGTCAACAGGAAATGACTAAATGAGTACTCCTCAAGGATTAAAAGCAGTCTGGGAACTTTCCTAATAGGTTTAGCATTATTTTATTTGAATATAAGCTGTGACAGTTTTTTCTTTTGTTTTTTGACTGAGGCCAGACTATACTCCTTTGTGCTCATTTCTCCAGTGCTTTAAGTTTCTCTCTATAAAAGTTAGTTTTTCTTTGACACCACAAATACTTGTGAACAGTCAGGACAAACATGTTGTGATATAAACATGTTTAGTCACAGAATAATAGTAAAAGCACACACACACTTAATATATTCGCAGTTAGATGATTAATATACAAAAAGATGAATTATTACTTGATGCTCAAATATGGGACAAAAACATGTTAATGTCACAGAGGCATCACTGAAAAGCTTTACAGCACATTTAAGAACAGTATTGGTTCAAAATGTAAAACAGAATTAACATCATGTAAATGTCTGAGTATTGTTATTGTCTTCCTGTCGTCAGAGCTGTTGTTCATACTGACGTTTAGGTGTGACTGTGTTTGAAGTCGTAAGGCTGCCATCAAGTGGGGGACGTATAACATTACAAGTCAGTCTGAATCCATTCCCATGCAACTATTACCACAGTATAAATGATTGAATGTTGTCTATTTTGTTGACTTAGTTAAGAATAATTATCGTTTATTCGACTTATAAAGCACTTTACATTTGCAAACAAATCTCAAAGTGTTACACAAGCAGATTTAAAAACAGCAAGCATAAAAACATACATTAAAAGTAAAAGTAGCAATCCCGGTTAAAATGTTGTGAACATAGTAAGTGCAGTCATAATGGGAACTGTAGTAAAATACACTAATTACAAAGAAGGGAGCTGCAATTCGATCCCATCTTTTCTCATCTCCTTAACAAACGATACACTGGATCACCATTGTTAAGTTAAAGAGAGAAAATACTGCTATCCCATAATTCCTTGCAGCAATAACATTTGAAGTTGCACGCCACCACTGTAGTTCTACACCCATGTAAACTATGAAAACATCAGAGGACCCTTTCACATCTGCCCAGGAATTAAACATGTTGTTCTCTCACGTCATGTTGTCATGGTGACCAATCTAAATGCAAAGGAATCCAAAAAAAATATATATATATATAAATAAATAAACAAATAAATAAATAAACTATATACAGTATATATAACAACTATACCCCACAATTCCTTGCGGCAGAAAACATTTGTGTTGTGTAATAATATTACTGTTTTTGTTATTATTATTATTATTGCCATTATTATTACAAAATTGCAGTGCAAAAAATAGTTCATCCTTCGCTTATAAACCATATTTCGTCCCATGTCATAATAATATACTTGTATATTGTGGACTTTTAGCCATAAATCAAAACGAATCCTGTAACAATTAGGAAATGGGAAAACATGAGGTGTAATCTTCTCCTCTAACAGCAGAGGGCGCCCTCAGCCCTGTTAAGATCCACTGTTGACTGTTGTTGACCTTCAAACAGTTTGAGATACAGTATTTCCTCAATGGTTCCTTTAACCAGAGCAGTTTTCAGAATTGAAGCTTTTATAAACGGGTTCGAGCTTGAAGTGCTCGGACCCGTTCAGAACCGCTCGTGGTACTAGTGTTTTTTTATTTTATTTCAAAAAACATTTTTACATGTGGCCCTAATACTCTTCCCCACATAAATGATGGAAAGTGAGCGTAAGTGTTTGTTTTTTTCTTTGTTTCTTGAAAAGTTACCCTCGACTGGTTGTATATTTTGTAATCCATAGCTTTTATGACACATTACATTACACATACATTCTGTTTATTCATTTATTTTTAAGGAACTGTAAATAAACAATCTATCAACATTTTACGCGACTTTTCAGCACTGATAACTGGCGTCCCACATTGTCAGACATAAACATTCTCTTTGTCCCTCATTTACTGTTGGGATCTGGTCACCCAATGTCTTTGCAATTTAAAAACAAACAATAACTCCATGCCATGAAAGCTTTTAAACATATTTCTCTTCTCTGTGGTAGTTACAAATAAAAGTAATATCCTGCCTTTCCAGCAAAATTAAGAAAAATGACTGGGGTTAAAGGGACTCATTTGGTCTGAAAACTATGTCCTAATTTACCACAGTCACATCTTCCTAAATGAGAACATCCAACATGGTATTCGCTTCCTCTAGAGGTCACCGAAGCACAGTGTATAAAATCTCCAGAGCATTATCCTGGAGGAAAACAGGACCACTGATGTTGTAGACTAAAACATTTTTTAACAGTATGTCCCACATATAAGGGCAAGTTACAATAAAAAAATAACATGAATTGTATTAATTGAATGATTTGAATTAAACTTAAATCTAAAGAAAGTAAATAATTAGAGCACATATAGAACCAGCACACCGCTTTGTCTCATTATATTATATTAAGGCTTGTGGAATATGACGGTGCTGCTGTCTTGTCTCGCAGCGGTGTGATATAGAAATGGACTGACATGGACGCTGTCACCTGATTAGACCCAATTTGACTTGAAACTAAACTGATCAGGTGAAGCATGGTCTCCACGACAACGGGCATCCTCAGCCTGATTCAGTTTAATTGTATAGAGCTGAAATGTGTGGGCCGGCAACATACGGAACTGGCCTCGTACTATAGATGTATAAGAGAGTGGCTTTAATTAGGACTAAACATAAACTGTAACATTTTCTGTAAATGTGTCCTCAATTTACAGGAACAGCATACAATGATGAACACACATAAGAAGGCAGTGATGCATAATTGACGATAACTTCACACACTTAAGGCCTCAACGCACGAGGATCCACATTTAAAATAAGAAAAATGTTTACTTTACATTTCCTGTGACCTCAGGCCTTAAATGGATACACAAAATGTGTGCCGTATAGAAATATTGCTGTTTACAATATATAATTCCACAGGGAATTGTATTGTCTGTGATTGTTATTGATATAACTGTGTATATATAGTTCTTTGGATGAATACAATTATTGTATTTAGCCAAAAAACTCAGTCAAATCAGTGATTTAAAGACACAGTAGAACAATTGTTTCCAAGAAAAAACATAAAAAAAAACATGGTAAAACATAAAAATGAATGATGCAGCTGTAGTCAAGTGGGCCAAGGGTTCACATGAATGCATTGTTTGGAGACCAGATCATCTTCAGCAACTCTTTATCTCCATATTAGTCATCAGCTCAGCTCTGCATTGTGAGGCTTTGTTTGTTATTCCCTCTTATTTTTTTCAGCGATCCAGTTGCTTTTAGAATTTCCTTTGAATCCCTTTTGGTTGCTAAGCCGCTTTGTTCACAATGTTTCAGTGTACGTCACACTCTTTCTGTGCTAGAATTTATATAAGGAAGCCTGAGGATCTGCCATTTGTTTTGTGTGCACAAAATTTTGAAACTAATTTCAATTTCAATCTGATGAATAAATATTCAAGGAAGAACAACAAACAATGTGCAATGTCTTACATTGTCTGTTGATTCATTTGTTTCCACCCACAACGTCTTCTTTTTGTTCACACTGACTGCCTTCAGATTCCAACCACAGCAATCAGAGTTGCAGCGGTAGACGATGGATGGATGGAGCAGGTAGTTGTGGGTTTTGGTCGGTTTCTGCAATCTTTGTCATTTGGTCTGAGCCGTTTCAGTCTGGACTAAAGTGGAGGACTGAGGAAAGACAGAGGACAGATGTTTTTTCAACGGTTTGTTGTGTAACTGTAGGTTTACTCATTCTGAGATGTTTTGAGCTGCTCTCTGTAGAAATAGTCTTGTGCTTCCTTGAGATCGAGTGCGAGAGCTGGATGTGACGTCTCACTAAACACAGCTGCAACATTAAAATGATTATCAACCATCTTTAATGACGTGGCCAACAGGGCAACATTCACTGCGGTGAGTGAGGGAACTGCAAATGAAAAACATCGTGTCTCAGTAAAAAGTGGAACTTTCCTCTCCACTGGTCATCGACCTCCTTGACCAGATTCAATTACGACCACTCACATATAATTATTAGTCAGACTTTTTCATTTAACGTCAGCTGACTTGGATGTAAACACTGTATTTGTTGTTCAAATGCATCCAAGGCTGGTTGTTGTTTATTTGACTGCTCTGCTATTTTAATTCACTCAGTGACAGTGTCAGACAGTACACTTTTTAATTGCTATTTGTTCGTGTGTGTGTGTGTGTGTTTGTACAGTCAAACAACTGTCTCACAATTCTCAAATGAGGAATGAATCTGTCCCGATGATGACAGATGTGAATCTGAACAAATGCAGACTTAGGGGGGAAAGAGAGGAGCAGAGGGATGTCACCATATACTATACAATCACAATTTATGATATTTAATTTTCTTTATTGTCCATCATATGCTGCAGAGCTGAAACCAGAAAAGTGTACATTTGTGCCATGTATAAAGTAGTGGAAGATGGATTGATGGAATATGGACTGGATCATTTGACATTATCCATTTCATAAGATCACATCCACCTGAGGAAAACAACCTGAAACAAATAAATGAACTGACAAAGACACTGGGGAGCACAGAGACTAAATACACGGGGCAGGCGATCAAAAGGAAAGACAGGACAGGAAGTGAAACAAGGTACACACAAGGAGAAACTACAAAATAAAACAGGAAACAACAAACAGAAACAAAAGCTGAATAAATGTCCAACAAAAAGCACCTGCATAAATCCATGACAAATATAATAGATTTTGCACTATAT
This sequence comes from Solea senegalensis, assembly GCF_019176455.1. Taxonomy (NCBI): domain Eukaryota; kingdom Metazoa; phylum Chordata; class Actinopteri; order Pleuronectiformes; family Soleidae; genus Solea; species Solea senegalensis. The sequence goes on from NC_058029.1 coordinate 11,827,093, forward strand.
CGCTCCTGTTTAATATTCACTGGCAGTACACGGACACTTTAATCAGCCTATTTGTAAGACAGACAAATAAAACACAAAGTGCTTTACACAATAAAAAAAACAACCATCTACTCCCACTCCCATCCAGACACGATCTCATAAACAATTATATTGTAATTATGGGCGGTATATAAGAAACGAGGAACTAAGGAAACATCATCCTCGTCAATTTAGTAGAAATAGTTTCTTTGACTGTTCAGGATAAACAAATAAAAACAATTAAAGAGAATTCAACATGTCAAGTCAAAGATTCGGGAGAGTAAAATGAGATAATAAAGTGAAGAGTGGAGGTGTATTGAGAAGTGAGAAATCATAAAACAATCCAAAACAGTGATGAATCGAGTGACATGAACAATAATGTCTATACGCAAACAAATGAAAATGTAGATCTTGAGTTCGACGTTCCATATATCAATATTCTCTCTGCTGCCCTCAGGTCTTCATGGTGTCTGATCCAGAGACCACAGTAGTAAAAGGGGTCCTCGTTGTGTTTGTTCTGACTTTGTGTGAAAGTACGAAGGCCACCAGCAAGGGTTAGAATGAGCACATGGAAGAGACAAATCTGATTAATAGGAATGGAAAAAGAAGCTTTCAGAAACAATAAAGGGATCTTAAGATCAACTGTGAACGAGGCCAAACCACGTGGCTGATGCTTTAAGATGTCACAGCATGAAGACAAATCCGCATCGCTTGAGTATGTGCAGGTTTCGGCTTGTATCGGACAGGATATGATGAATTCGACATGAAGATTACACTAACGTGTGTGAGAGGGAGTGCTTCTAGTGTCGCACTTAAGTCAATATTGTGGTTCTTTATTAAAGAAGGACATGGATTGTCTTTCACCGGGATTTTAAAAGATTTGCAGTTTTATTTGTTGAGAAAATTAAATGAACACGGATGTATGACACAAGCTACTGACTTGTTCTTAGAAGAAGAAGAAGACAAGCAAATATAAGGAGAAAAGACAGCTGAGCAAGAGCAAGTTTGGGAAAGGTGAAATGAGGTGAAAGTGAAATGCTATTGGCAATAAAAGTATTGATATTTGATTTACTGTTTTTTATAACCTTTAATCAACATATAAACCAATAATTCTCAGGAGTATATCACAAATGCAGATTAAGAGTCGAGTCAGTTTTAAAAGGCATGCTGTAAATTGGTGTAAAAATGAGAGGAGAATTAATTTGGTGAAATAGAATAATCACCATAAATTTAATAAAAGGCTTAGTATGTGAAGGAGTGACATTTGAACAAGTGCAGATTTTCAAATACCTTGACTCTCCCACTAATGCCAAATGAACAAATGAAGGGCTCGTTAAGTGGAAAAACTGAAATAGTGCATCTCTCACTTAGGTGGGAGGGTTGAGTCAAGTTGTTCTCTCACAGAAAATTGGTGCGTTTAAAAGCTGATGCAGCTTCATAACACATACCTGTCAAAAATGTTAGTATGAAGACCAACAGTCCAAACAGCGGAGCGAAAGACACAGTTTACTGAAGATAATTTCAAAAAGCAAGTATTGGACTGACACGCTGATTATCTTCCATCCTGTTGATTAGCAAGAGCAGCAACACACTGGTTTATAATTAGCAGGTGCACTAGGAAAGGATTTTTATTGTCATTAATACAATAGAAGTTGCACAACCAAAGTGTGAGTTCATATGGAGGGAGACAGGAGAAACAGGAGAACCCTGTGGAGGAAACCCACGCAGACATGGGGAGAACATGCAAACTCTACTCAGAAAGGTTCCAGACTGGGACCTGGAATCGAACCCAGCACCTTCTTGCTGTGTGAGGCAACAGTGCTAACCACTAAACTCTAGTATAATGCTGAGGTTCAAACTAATGACATACACAACAACATGTACATGTCAGTGTTGCTTGCTGATATGCACATAAACATGAAGCAGGAAGCCTATATACAAAGCGTTACAAAGGCAGAAAAGGTAGCATTGATTATTATTTAATACATATAATTCATTCAATTTACAGTATGTAGAATTTATAAATTATTTATGGAAACAATAGACAAAAATAATGCAAATGAAACAGATGTGTGACTTCATATATTTTGCCCCCTCTTTTGTGTTTTCAATCTGGTACCTGGATTCTATCTATCTATACCCAAGCTACCAACTTTGCAGGTTCATTGTCTATACGTGCTCTGTATGCATTAGTATCTATGTCAAGTGACTTCTTTGTTGTCCAGCTCTCCCTCCTGCTGTCTGTCATGTGTCCCTGCAGGATAACTCATGCTGTACAACAAAGGCACATCTCTGTTTACCCTGCTCCCTGTGCAGAAGTTGTCTGTCAGTCAAGCTGACAATTAAACTAAAGGACAAGCCTCAGAAAAATGATATCTTCAGTCCATGTCATTCATTCAGTGCCAGGTTTACTTTCCAGTTTGCTTTCTGAGTGTTTTTTTGTTTGTTTGTTTTTTCCTTAAATAGCAAAGTTGACCATCTGTTCCTTTCAATTCACTTGCTTGAGGTTGCCAAGGAGACAAACAAAGGAATTCATATTAGTGGCCAGAAAATGGCACTACTCATGTGATGTGACAACTTTAAAAGGCAAAACTTGTGCAGTGGTGACGGCAGCAGCCAGCTGCTAATTTCAACTTTTAAAAAAAGTTTATAAAAGAGGCATCTTTGGAAACACACTTAGATTTAGATGAGAACATGGTTATCACTCTTATATTTGTATGGAAAATATGATTTATTTTGGAGCTACCAGTCAGTTAGCAAGGGGACTAGGAATAAGGGGGAGAGTTAGCCTGGCCCTGTCCAAACAAATCCTTGAAGTAAGACATGCATTTAAATATTTTTCCTCCTTTGAGGCAACCAAATTATTTAATAGTGAGAAGCCGGAGGATGTATTGCATTGCCCACACTGTGTGTACCACTGTGTGCTATCGCTAACAAGTCAAATATCAATGAATTAACTGTTCAACCAACATGTAAATACACAGTGACAAAAAGACTATGTATAAGGTAGAATTGGTTGTCCACTAGACCCATGCATGGGGTTGCGGGAGATTCTTGGAGGCGTCGCCAAACAAATCTACATATTTTTTTTATTTTGGTATGACATTGACGTAGAGTGAAAATGGCCAAAATGGATGCCAAAATTCTAAATGGCCGACTTCCTGTTGGGTTGAGTTGAGTGAACATCTTCCCACCAAGTTTCGGGGAATTTGGTGGAACTCAATTTTGCCTCTGTTTTCACCTTCGGGGGTGCAATAGAGCCCTTGAGCAATGCACGGGTCTGGGATCTATACCAATCTCGCAGTTCCGGCTCCTGCCATTCGTGCTCGGGACTTAATTACCAAACTTAAATGATATTACATCTTACAGATATAAATTAGTCGCCACATTATGCACACATTTGCTCTTGGCACAATCAATATTGTGATTTGGGTGACAATAGTTTGCCATCTTTAAAAAGTGGGTGCCCCTGTAGAAAGTTTGGGAAACACTGCTCTAAAGGATTGGTGGTTCAATTCCCTGCTCCTTTAGATCAAGTGCTGAAGATGGGCAATTCACTGGAGCCAAAAAGAGAGGTGAAAAGAGAAAGTGTGCGTGAAGCATGAACTGATGAGTCAGTAAAGCCTTTAACTGATGGTTTATAAGTGTTTCATCTTTGCAAAAATAACCATTCCATGCTTGGTTCGTGCTGACTGTGCAGTTCAATCATCGCAGCCGTTATGCTGTCATTTCGGGCTGTAAACTGAAAGAATGCACACTTTAAAATTAGAAGTGCAAGAACTAATTATTTTCAGTACATAGATCACAGCCCCAGGTGCTTCAAAGAAATACAAATAACCTTCCTCTTCACCTCTGTCCTTTGATGAGTCATTATACAAGTGTCACCTTGGTGATGAGAGTGACAAGTATCAGCTGTCTCTGATCATTCCAGCACACCAGCCTGATCATCCTTTACCTCTGGAATAGAGGCTGGAATAAAGCTTTGTGCGTACCTCTGCAGAATGTGTCTGGTGGGTCTTTGTGGCCCATGTGGTTGTCACTCCAAATCTCTTGTTTGGACATTTATTAGGGCGCATCACAAAGAGCAGAACAATTTTCTGGTGAATTAAAGTGTAGATCTGTTTACTGGGAAAGAGAAATCCTCTCTGACATGATTCTGATAGAGCCGGTGTATTGTCTCTGCCTAATAAAAAATACTGACAGCACTGGATAAGGTGAGTATTTTTAAGTAAGATGCCCTTTAAATGACAATCCCAGACACAAAAAGGATGAAGCTTTCCCTATTAAGGCCGTGCAGAAAATCTAAATACGCTTCCCTTGTTGTTGCCATGCAGTGAAAATAAGATTTTGTTGCCGATTTTGTTGTCACAATTTAAAAAGTTGTGCAGCAACAAATCAAACAAGTGATAAAGCTTTTATTTACTTGTAAATTCTTATTTTGATCTTAAGTCTCCCATTTATTTAAAATGACATTAATTAGACCTACAAGGAGACTGCAAAGCTGATAAATCTTTCTATGCAGACTCATGGCAGTAAATTATGCAACAACTGCATGTACTGACAGGGAGGGGGATCAAGTATTTTGTCTTTGTACAAAGCAGATATGACTATACGGCGTTAAGGGGTTTTAACACTTCATCAAAATATTAAAAAGGGCCTCTTGGATTCAACTTTGATTCATATTCTAAGACAATAAAATACATAAACGTTATTTTTCTTGCACCAAGGCCGAACGTCTTATCAAATTGTGTGAGAGTTATGTGTTTACTTACAAATTTCTTCTGCCATCTGGTGACACATACTTAAAGGGTGGGGGGAACAAAAACACGATAAGGATTCAGTGCTGTAATTCTAGCCTGCATAATTCACCCGATGATATGTGAATGACAATGTTCCCAGTACGCATTGGTCATGCATATTTGATATGTCCTTGCTTGGATGTTCGGTATTTTCTGCCGTTCCTCTGCCAATAAGGATGAGTAGCCTCAGCTCTGCTGATTGCTGCCTCGGTCCCTCATCTCGTGAGCCTCAAGTATCTCGCTGAGAAGTCAAGGACGACATGTGAGGCAAAGGAAGGAGGCACGTCTCTTCAAAAGGGTTTGAATCTGGAAGATGGTATCGCCGGATGATAAGAGTCGGCTCCATTTATTTGACGTGTTTCAACACATTTCAGCTAAAGACATCTTCAAAGGGTTTTGATTAGAAACCCTTGCTAAAGCTTTTACACCAGTGCTCTCATGTCACTCTGTGATTTCTGAGTTAGAGAGCACAACATTCCAAAAGCTCCTTTAATATCCCAGCTACTGTATACTGTACGTGTTTGTTGACCTTTTAGTTGCTGAGGGAACCTGCTGAGTAACCCTTCCTCAAACGACACCGTGTAATCGGTGTCAACAGAGTAATTTGACCAACAATAGAGTCATTACAGCAGCTTTATCTTCTTTCTTTTTTTTCATTTTAATAGCAGTAGATAAAATTCCCTCACAGTCAGAGATCACCGTCATGGCATTTCTCATACATTTTAATAAAGCACTTTCACTGGTATAGTTCATTTCGAGGTGCCACTCAACTCTCCCACAGTCAGTCTGAAGTGTGGGTGAATATGCAGCTCTTTCTTGACCTGGTTGATCAGACATCAGTCTCTGCCTCATTGCTGCTGCCCACAGAATGGAAGAAAGAGCAGCCCTTTGTCCCTAAAGACATCACACTAAATATGAAATGGCAAAACCTCGGGTGCTATTTTTAGAGGGGGCTTCAAATGATAGATAGCTCTGATGGATTTGCTTCCGAATCTTCCGAATCAGCTCTGTAGAATGTTCACTGTGGGGAAAGTCTTACTCCATGCTGCAGATTTTGGTATGTGCTTTGAAAGAACAAATTACTTGGGTCCAGTGTGGTCCAGTGTGTATGTGTGTGTGTGTGTGTACTGTGATTTGTTAGGTCTCCCGCTCTCTTTTCATGATCTCTAACGTCTCCCATTATTCTCCATGCAGAATAGTCCTTCCATGGTGATCCCAGTGGTGAGCGTTTACATGACTACCCTGTTGATAGGGTTAGGAATCCTTATTCCTGCAGTGCAAACAAAGTCTAAGAAAATAATTAAATACAAAAATCAATCCGTTTAGAAGTAGTTTGAAAAGATGAAAAAAACATCTCATGTATTATGGTAAATTTTGTGAATGTTTTGTCATCACACTGCCTTGTGTATATTTATATGCATTTTGTATTTATGTGGATACTTTGTGTAGTTTATTGTGCAAAATGAATCAAATCTAATCGGGAAAAACTTTAAAGCATTTAGTTTATTAAGTCCCATTTAAATTTTTGGACACAGGTTTAAGTGGTGTAGCTCATCCGCATAACTACAACCGCACAGGCATGGAGAAGGTCACCTTTGCACTTTTTTCCTTTTTTCTTTGTCTACAGTAACTTTTTATACACTTCCCTGTCATATAAGATGTCATGTATTTCCAGAAACTTCTAAAAAGGGTTCTGTTAAAATGTCACATCGCTGGCTGCCTGTCATTTGGCTATATTTCATTCTTTATCCTTGTAACCTTTAATAAATGAGTCACTTTTTATGAAGATCAATATACAAGTACTCTACATTGAAGCAGTAAGAAGACCAGGGCTCAAGACCTGGTCGGAACAAGAGCCTTTCTGCATGGAGTTTGCCCATTCTCCTCGTGTATGCATGGGTTTTCCCCGGGTTCTCTGGTTTCCTCCCACAGTCCAAAAACATGCAGATATGGGGATTAGGCAAATTGCACACACTAAATACACTGTAGATTTATTTTCTTTACAGGTCAAACTGGGACCAGTGCCTGACATCCTCTGGCACAACCCTATTAAAAGTTCCAAAACCCAGTCTGTTCACTGAGGGTAACAGGAGTTAATTTGCTGCTTTAGACAAATTTGGTATCATATTCAAAATGTATTCTTGAAACTCACATTCATTGTGTGGAATATTTAATTTTTTGGTTTTCATTTTTGTCACATATTATATTTCCATTATTTGCATTTTACTACATTAATTGTTTGTTTCATTGTAAAGCTCCTTGTAACTGTGTTCTGAAAGACACTACGTTAATGATCACTATTATTAGTGAAATAGTTAGATTAATATTGTTCTACTACAACTGCAGGTGGCAGTTGAACGTGCCATTGTGCCCCATTGCATTCCTGCGGGTCATGTGATCAGCGCTCTGGCCAATCACGTTGCTCAAACAATGTGACGTAGGATATTCAAAGTTTTCAGCAACGTTTTCGGTTTGGGTAGTCGGTGACGCTGCTGCTGCTTTCAATTTGAACGTCAAGACTTTTAAACTTTACAGAAAAGTTGTTGTATTTTAATGTTTTCACACGAGTGAGGCAAGTTTTTCCTCATACGTCATGGAGGGTACAGTCATTGGACCGGGTCCGTACCGGGCGACGAAGCTGGTGAGTCTGTTTATTATGTGTACGTGACGTTTACAACCTTCGCTGTTACCTTTTTATTTAGAGTGCAAATGTTTAAATGTGACGTCCATGTGTCTCGGTATACGGCAACAACTACCTCAGGTTTGACTGAAAAACGTAGTTTAAACGATAGCATGTTCTACGTATTTAATCGTGAACTACAACTGAGGTTAGCTAACGGTTGTATGTGGGTTTAGTGTTTTAAACCGTGCATCAGTCATCGACTGAGTGGAATAATATAATATAAGTTAATAATAGAAGTTGGACTTCAGGAGTAAGCCTTAATGCGTAAAATATGGTAAAATGCATAGCCTTTAATGCCACATGTTTTTGTAAAACAAAGTCCCAAGTGCAACATTTTCCCCAAAGAATGTACTTATGGGACAACATTCACTGAGAAGACGAGATGAAATTGGCCACTTTCAGGAAGCAACATTTCAAAGAAAGGGGAAATGTGTTGTATACTTGCACCTATTATGCTAGTGTATTAATGCATCACAATTTATGTATGTTATGTATTTGAAATTACATCTTCTTTTGTCTTCCTTCCTATCCTTTCCCATTTAAGCCAATTCAATTGCATTTTTGTTATTTCATGCATGCATTAAAGTGTAGGTCTATTTACTGGGAAAGAAAAATCATCTTCGTTTCTTATAGAGCCAATGTATTATCTCCTCTTTTGCCTCATAGAAGTATCTATCTATCTATCTATCATTATATGTTCTCAGTTTACTATAATGTTTAATGTGTACTACAAATACTGGCAGCACTGGCTAAGTGCTTAATTAGTATTAAATACTTTTTTTTATAATAAGATGATGAAATAGCCTGCCCTGTAAATACCAATCACAGACAAAAAGGGATGAAACTTTCACCATTTTGCCCTGTAGCCAAAAAAGCACCACATGCAACACACTGACCTTTCCCATGTGCTTTTCACTGGACATTTAAGCCATTAAAACTGTATTTTTGTTGTTTTGTGCATCAGAATACATTGAACCAATATCAGGCTATGATTTGTATTATTCCCAAGCCTAAATTCAACATTAGCAAGTCATTTGTTAATGTTGACCTTTTATAGGACCTTTTCATTGGGGACAGTTTTACAGAGAGGGTGTGAGCAACAGCAAGGATGTTTAAAGGTCCATTGTGTAACATTCAGTAGGGTTTATTAGCAGAAATTGAATACACTACTCATACATACTTATGTTTGTTTAAGTGTACGGTTGTTATCAATTGCGGCAGTTACTATTATGTTTACAGAACATTTTTGGAAACTGTTTTACCTGTTATTCTACAATATTTCTCACAACTTACTCCACTGCATTTGTCCCTGTTATGCAGTGGAATGAAACCATTAAACTCTTCCGTTTGGGAATGCCACTCAGAAGACACTGGGCAAACTTCCGCTACTATGACAACAGTTTCACAGGATCTGAGGCTGTCGATTACTTACATGAGCTTCTGAGGCGCAACTACAACTTTGGGCCTGATGTGACCCGCTACCAAACCCTGCAGCTGCTTAGGAAGTTCCTCAAGGCACACGCCATAGAAGATATCAAGGGACGTCATGGGACAGAGGACTTTGAAGACAATGGCCAGCTGTACAGGTACTTTGTGAAACACCACAAGGCACTGCTGCTGCTCTTCTATGTGCTCTTTTCGTCCTTCAGCCAAGCACATTGCTTTCTTTGTTTTTCTCTTCAGGTTTCCCACACTGTCTCCTCTGAAGTCTCTTCCAACAAGGCCTCTTTTGAGAGACAGCAGTGACCTGCCCAGACTCATCCGTTGGGATGACTATGAAGAACTGCCTCAGCAGGAAAACATTGCACCCCATAAATCGGCTGTCATGGTGAGAAAGAGACAAAGGATTATGTTGCCTCTGAGTTTGTTTTGAGTCATGCTGCAGGGTTTCCCCAGGTTTCTAAACTGCTCTGGCACTGGCGTGTTGTTAGAGACCGGTGTGCATTTAGGAGATTAAGCATTATCCCATTATTTTAATGCAAGAAAGGTTGTTGTTTTTAATAACACTCTCAGACAAAAGCAATGCAAATACTTCTATTACTTATAACATGTTGTTGTATGTTACTATTTTCTTAAGTCCTATAGTGAATGGATTTGAACTGCGATTTGTCTCATGTTCCCATGACGTCTGACAATGGGGCAGCATTTAATTTTCTACCAGAATGTTTGTTTGGACTTCAGTAGAAAACCTTCCTACATTGCTGTCACCTGACTGATACAGAATATTGAGGAGTATTACCTAAATACCCTCTACTGATCTTTTTTTCTCTTGTTATGTACATTTAAAAGGAACTTTCTCTTTCTTTTTTTTCTTTCTTTCTTTTCTTTCTTTCTTTGTCTTTATCAGGCTTCAGATTTGTGGAATAAAAGACACAGTGTAGCTATTGGAGATGTGCATGAGTGCAAGCTCATACGGAGGAAGGAGATTACTACAAAACAAGTGGACCACATTTGGAAATCGATGACAGTTGCACAGTATGTAATTCTTTTACGGGCCCTCTGTTCATGCTGCATTTGTTTTTATCTTATATATAGCTAGTGATGCTGTTGTTTTAGTTTACAGAGAGTGCTAGGCCTGAAGTCATTGGATGGAGTGTTAAACCCCGCACATGTGAACGGCAAGCACATTGTTCACAACGTGTTCAGTGTTAATAAGACGGGCATAGTCGTACTGGAGAACAAAGCTGGTATGATGCATTGGTTCACAACGACGCCTTAGTTTCTCTGATGCAACTTTAACGAATATCACAAATCACCTATTTCTTTTTGTATCTCCAGATGACATACCCTATTGGGTGGTATCAGCAATGAAATGTCTTGCCAACTGTGAGTATTTATGTTATACTGCCAACTTAAAACGTTAGTGTTAGAAATGTATGCCGTTGATCTTTGATGATTAGCAATCATTCTGTAAATGTAGGTATTGTTCAGTTTTTAAAGCCAAAAAAAGCATCAAACATTGCCAAGTATGTGTATTATGAGGGTGTGTTACTATTCTTTCTCGTGATCAGAAATGCATTTATATAGTTTTTGTTATTTTAGTTCTTTAGTTTTCTGGCTTTTTATCACTTGAGAAATGATCCACAGATTAAACTTAAGTTGCATGCACATAAATAAAATCTTGAGTGTTGAGAGTTATACTTGTTGATTTGCATCTGTTTTTGTCTTCTTTCTCAGGGCCTAATGGCAGTGACAGCAAACAGCCAGTGTACCTGGGTTTTGAGAGAGATGTTCTGAAAACAGTAGCAGATTATTTTCAAAGACTCAAAGAACCTCTTCTGACTTTCCATCTATATGAGGTCTTTGTCAACATTCTTAGTGAGTCCTTCAGTTTGAGTCACCAAGGAACACTTGCTGGTGTTTATTTTGTCTGGTTTGTGTTTGCCGTCAGGAGCAAAAGTCTTCTCTCTTCATATCTCTGCAGGTCTGCTGCAGGAGGAGGAGGTGACCACTGAAGCTCTTCAAATCAGCAGTCTGTTGCTGCCACCGCCCAACCGAAGACGCCTCCAGCTTTTAATGCGTCTCATGGCGCGGGTCTGCCAGAATCCCCACCTGCCTCCTCTCAATGACACTATTACTACCCGCACACTGGTATAAATGTCAATCAGTTATTCTCTTCGTGTCTTTGTACTATTTTCTATACTGTGAGCAATCAATTACATGTAAATATGCAATAGCTGCAGCTCATGCTGTCGTGTACAAAGCTTTTAAACTCATGGATTTGGTTTAGGAGAGCATTTTAGGCTGCAGTTTGTTGTATAAACAAACATGCAGACTTTGGGGCGAAGAGAAACTGGGGAATATTGCTTTCTCAAATACTTTGCAACATTTTTGTGGAGCAGAAAATTGCTTCTTCCTCCAAAAAATGTGTGTTAAAATTCTAAATTCTAAAACACACTGGTAGCCAGTGGAGATAATATTCCAGTATTCATTATAAAAGAGTTTCAAGTAATTTCCGTCTCTGCTAATGCTGATTAACTTGACGATGGATACTTAGATGCCCTTGTAGGAGCAACAGGAGAAAACTCCCTAACAGCTACTATGTGTGCGAAACGATTACCATAATGAATGTCTTTCTCCCCTCTGTTGATTTTCTTTTCTGTGCCTGTCTCAACACTTGGTTTGGTTTGTGAACGATAGAGTAAATATTATTCATGAAAATAACGCATTCAGGGAATCACTTCAACTTTCCAACCACAACAGTAAAACACTTGCACTGCTTTGTCCACAGTGGACACATTACAAATTTTAGATAATGATGTGGCCACACTGTTCAAGGAGTGCGACTATCTTTTTTTTTTTTCAAAATATTTTTATTGAAAAAGATACCGTATGATACTCACAATCAAAGAAATACAATTACCTTTTCCTTTTTTTTTTAAACATGCATATGGACACAGTCACATATACACATACAAAAACGAAAGTAACAAAAAAACAAAAACACTGATAAGTAAAGTCAGTGAAGTTCTAAAGGCAAAAAAAACCTTTGCAGGATAGTGGGGTTATGACCGAAATATATTGTGTGTTCTCTCCCCTTGAGTTGCTGTAAGGCAATGAGTAAATATTATGTTTGTTATAATCTACGCTTTGACCTGAGATACAAATATATAAACTCCAATTTTTATGTGACTGAAATAACCATTTGGAACAGTTCTATTGCAAAACAGGTATTTATTACGTGCTATTAGCTCCACACACTATATTAATATGGATTGAGCTGACTGGATAATAATTCTTGGCTCAAAACAACCACAGGCTGCCACCAACTTCACTCAAATGTTGCTTTCAATTTGTTCAACAGCTACTCCTCATATTGTGTGCGTTTCTGATTTTAGTATACAACTGCTGTGTAGAGCAACTGGCAATTAAATTGTCAGCATTTCTATTGTCTTAGCAATGACTCAAAGCATTCATTCACGTACACCAGCAAGAATAATTCTGTGTTCTGATTATATTGATTTGCATATTTAAATATAAAATATAGCAGCTGTCTCCTTCCACTGACTGGAAGGTACTCTTGGCTCAGGAGCTGCCCCGGTTTGTTGGATTCTTATCTGTCTCTTAATCTGTCTCTTATTCTTGGCCGCGCCTAGATGCTGCAGATGTTTTCTCATTGCGTTCTGGGCTCGGTAGATGAGATGGACTTGGACGAGCTGCTGGCCACCAAACTGGTGACGTTCATGATGGATCACCACAACACCATCTTCCAAGTGCCCTCCAAGCTGCGTTGCCAGGTTGAGGAGCATATGTCCCATCTCAAGAGAGTTCAGGTCAGTACCATATATTCTTACATTACAATATACATCACAATTACATTAGTGATCCACAATCACTGTTGTTATTCCCCTTCCACAATGCTGCTCGACAACATTAGTGCCAAGTGCTCAGTCTTCAAAGTGGTACAGCCCCTGGTACAAAAACAGATATTCATTACAATCTCTTGAAGCTGTAATTACATATGTTTCTATGTACATATGGGTAGATACCACACTAATGGTCAAGCCCAGGACACAAAAAATGGGGGTCAGACAATTGGCTACTTGACCAGTTGGGTTCACTGCGCTTTGTCTTCTGTGGTTAAACAGCCAGAGGAATAGTGCAGGAGAATGTTGACCACTACATGCATTCGTGAGAGAGTTGATGATGTCTTCATGGTCTCACATTACTACTTTTAAATATTAGACCAGGGGTGTCAAACATACGGCCCGGGGGCCAGAACCGGCCACCAGAGGGTCCAATCCGGCCCACAGGATGAATTTGTTAAAATTTCACACTAATCTAAACGTAATGTCAAATGCTCCAGATACCCGTGACTAAATGTTTGTGCATTTTTAAATCCAGTGTGCTGTGTAAATAGTACATTTAGGCATGATATTGTTGAAATTGCACTTATATTTCTTAAGAAATTTCATGTTTTGTAAAATTATCCTTCATTAAATGTAAAACAAAGGAGTTCTTGTTGTTCATAGGTTATTATTCTATTATTTTGCTATTTTTATTGGTCCGGCCCCCTTGAGATCAAATTGTGCTGTATGTGGCCCCTGAACAAAAATGAGTTTGACACCCCTGTATTAGACCATGAAGACGTTTATCCAAACACAAGATGGCGCCAGTGCTTTGATGACTAACTTTCATATTAACTTTAAAACTTAAATTACATAGTGTTTCCTATACAATATTATTTGTAAATGCATTGGGTTTTTTTTTATTTGTTAAAAAAGTAAAACAAAATATTATCTGAAATGTTTTAGAGGTGATAGGCACATATTAAAAAAAATGTGCAGTGTAATGCCATTAAAGCATGGGAATGAGGTACATTTGTTTTTGAGTTCAGGTGATGTCACTTTGATAAATGATATTCTGTCTGATGTTAAGCTGCTGAGTTGACAACACCACAGTAGCAATTGTTATGCATCCTTTCACCCTGTTAGTTTTGCCATTTTTCTTTGATTCCCCCAACAATATCCTCTTCAGTTCTTTGCTGGTTGTGGTCTGCTTAAATCTAGCTGCAAACTCCAGTTGTTTTTGGTTTGTGATCTATCCCAAGAAGCATGTGGCAAGTGCAGTACACCAGCCTTGCATTGTAGAATACCAGGTGCTCTGTTCTGGGAGCTCACTGTGGCAATGACGAGAGATACCATCTTAACTATTATGCCCTCCAAATTATTTGGAGTCTTTTTTTTTTTTTTAAGGGAAAAGCCACTGCACTGTTTTTCTGTAACACTGGCTGCCACATATTGATTTTCTTTCTTTTTTCAAATTGGTACACTAAAATCTTATTTCACAGTAGAGCTGTGAGCAGCACATTGATTTGCTCAGGTCCTTCTGGTTTTGCTCTCTGTGTCACTTAAACCAACACCCAATGACAATGACAAGGGACAGAGCTAGAGTCAATCTGGCTTAAAAACAACATCACTTGGTCTTGAGGAACAAAAATAATGTGCACCTTTTTGTTTTCAAATGAGGTCTGATCTCAACTGGCTATAACACACTCAGGACACAATTTAATGTTAGACATGAACTGATGATTAACTTAAAGCTGCCCATTTGATTGATTGGGTCACTTAAAATGGACGTTAATACCAGGCCTGAGTAACTCTTCTCTCTACCTTAAAGTCCCTGTAAGTTGATATAAAAAAAAACATCAGTTTCAACTTTGTCACCCCACAGGAAAATGTGTTGGTAACCACCTTACCGTGTGTCTTTAAAATTCTTAAATGTCCTGTCACTGTGTTTAGTTGTGGGTTTAGTGTCCCATCTGGCAAAATTCTGGCAAAATTCACAACATCTTGGGTTAGCTGTAAAAAAACAAAAAAGAGCATTGGTGAGAGCAGCTGGTTGGAAGCAACCGTGTGAGTTTATCATGAGATGAAATTAAATTTAAAATATGAAAAGATGGGGTTTGCTAGTGATTGAGGCAATTACACATACTTCAGTTTAAATAATCAATAAAAATTACATGAAAATGGAATACCTGTTTTTCGACAGTACTGTCACCCCTGCACTGAAGGTCGATGTTCCAGGATCTGGTTTGCATCTGTTGCTATGGGAAACACTGGATGACAAAAGCATCCACAGGGTTTTTATCTATTTTAATTCTCTGCTTCTTTGTCAACCTGTTTTTTTTTTCTTTTTTTTCTAATTTAATATATTTCTTGAAGAAATTAAATCAAATCACCCTAATTGGTGAATTGATTACAGTTGGCGAATCAATCTATTCACTGCAATCAGTTGGACATCAATCATAAATTTGCAAGAAAAGTCCAAAATACAACCGTCTGAGGACTGAGTGGACCTTGTGTGTTTTACAAGGATTTATAATATTTTATTGCCCACTTAAAACGTATGCAGTCTGCTCCCATACATAAGTGTACGGAGAGACTACATGAAGTCTGTGATGCTGGAAGTAATATCATAATGCAATTCAATGACTTGACTGCAAACTGAAAGACTATACTACCCAGGAAACAGACCGCTCACCAACATCAAACACACGGCCATCTATAAATAATCACATAGGTGGTTACAACAGTGTCTGTACAGTACGTCATACAAAAAAGTTCACTCGTATCCAATCCAAATACAATTTGAATACCTCAGACCTTCCATTGATTTTCAGATGTAAAAGCAGCCAAGGACACCCAAGGACATTGACCATGGACATGTCAATCATACACAGGCTGATTAAAAGCAACACATTTGGTCTCTGCAAAAAGCCATTTCACAAATTCTCACTAGAGACACATGTATGATGGATTCTAGTGTCAGTTCTGAGTTGATGTACAACATCCACTTATGATCAGAGAAAACCCAAGACAGTTAATTCTTTCTTTTTTATAAACAAACTGTAGTGAGTGTAGGTCTTTGTTTGCCCAGAAAGGCCTGGATCGATTTGTGTCTTTTGAGTCTAACATCACATGCATTCACTACCCACACTGTGAAGCTGAAAAACTATAATCAGTCTGAACACAGTTAAGACATTTTTCACATTTTCTAGCCATATTAATTATCCTCATTTACATGTTCTGAAGAACATCTAAAAAGAACAAGCCACCTACTGAGATTGTATTCCTCAAGAACACATTTCATTTTCAAATGTAAACAACCTGCACTTTCATGTCACACTGATTTCTTTGGGGGCTCATGAGCCAATGAAGTTCCAAATACATTTTGATAAAGTTTCCTTTTACTGCATGATTTGATTTTTAAAAACGTCAAAACCAGTGTTTGCACATTCATAATTTGGTAGTTGGCTGTTTACCGCTGTTTTCTGTCTTCCACATTTTAAGTCAAACAGATGGCTGGCCATTTAAAATCCATTAATCCTAATGGAAATCCATTTCCTGTCTCCCATCAGATCAAATATGCGGGTTCAGACACAGACTTTAGCGCTTCTCCGGCTTTTTGTAAACAGATCAGGAGGGTAGAGTCTGAGGAGCAGAAAGTGATTGGTACACAGACCCCCATACAGGAGCTGCTGGAGGGTCTGATTGCAGACAAAGAACTTCCTGCCAAGGATAAAAGAAAAAGGCTTAAACAGGTATGTTAAGGATAATTGAAAAAGACACATTATCAAGTGCAGTCGGCAGTAAGAATGATTTTGTATGCCAAGTGAGTGAGATGTTAAGAAGTCTGAAGAAGTGAAGTGTGCACTGTTAATATAATTCAAAGACGAGCAAAATAAAGCCTGAATAAAGTTGTTGAATATCTGTTTTGAGGTGAACATACTGTACAGTTAAGAAGCATAAACTTCCCTTTTCAGTTTCAGAGGTCGTACCCAGAGGTCTACCACAATCGATTTCCTACCGAGGAAAGCAAAGCAGCCGTCATACCTGAGAAACCCCCTCGACCCAAACCTCCGCTTATGTTCTTCAACCTCAAGAAATCTTTCCAGCCTTTCCAGAGGAGCTGGAGTTTTAGGGCATGATCTGCCTCCATCGACGAGTCTGAAAACCAGGCCGTGCTCACATCTCAACCACGGGGTCTTCTCACAGGGAGGGATGTCACTGACAAGGTGCACTGTTCAGATTTGGTACCACTATGTTTTGAATTTGTAGCACTATAACTAGGTAATGTTTTCACAGCTAATTTTTATTCGTGTGGTTGTAGTTGTGGAATATTGCCAACTATGACTAACGTCAAACATATATACATTCAGGGCATTTCCAGATTTCTACTGATTGTTGCCAGAAAACTTGAACAAATTATATATTCACAAAATAAATGAACCACTCATGTTTCTTAAAAATTAACTCATAATAGTTTTGCCAATTCATTATGTTTTAGTAGTAATTTTTCTTTTATCCATTTTTTTTGGAAAGGTACAATTTACATAGTGATTCAGAAAACTACGACGATAGAAAGAAAAATGGACAAAACAAACTATTTACAAAACTAACTAGATTCACCGTATTCAGAAGCACTGAGAAGACAATATGTATAAAACAAGCAATGACACTGCACTGTTAGATATTAAGATAACCTCAAACATTGCATCTTGCATTTCCAAGTATTAGATGTTCTTTAAACCTGGCAATGTTGCTGTGGCAAATTTTTTAAGTGTTAGGTTTTTCCTAACAAAGTGTTTTTTGTTTTTTTTTAATGCTGTTAACGTTGAGATGTTGTTGTGTTTAATTTCATTTGCATTTCTTCACACAGCCACTGTGTTGAAAGTCAGAATTTAATGTAGCTAAATTGAATGAATGCATTTCAAGTCTAAGGGGTGATTTGTTTTAACGTTTTAGCTTGTGAAATATTAATGATCAAAGTGTATCATGCTCTTGGATTCATATTAATACAGTTTTATTGTATGTTATGCTGTACTGCAGCCACAGTGTTGCCTCTGAATGACCTTTGACCATGTCATTTAATGAGCGCGACTCCTGTGATGCAAACGTGGAAGGGTCATTATGGCGCAGAAAGCACAAATGCATGTTTGTGTCTGTCGGGTTAATGGTTACTTAATGTCGCTGAACATATCAAGGGTTTGCCCCAGAAAGGGAGTGGCTGTGATGTGTTACTTAAATGAGAAGTGTTAGTTGCAACTCTGTGGGGAAAATTACATTTGCAACAATTACATCAATCATAACAAAATATGTAAAAAATGTATAGCTGTTGGGATGTCCTGATACCAAATCTCAGACAAGGGAATAAGCAAGCTGTCACCATCCTCTCTTCATTAACCCTCCCCGTACTTTACTTGATTACTACATGTGCACTCTACTCTCATTTCACATTTTTTATTTGTCAGTTTTATTCTGTATATAAGAACTATTCTCTTGATTGGTACATATTTCTCTGACATTTTCAATGTTTTGTCGTAATTTTCTGTTTCTTTTTCTGTCCCGTCCAATCGTGTGTTTTGTTTTTAATAATTTGAAACCTACTTTTATTGTTATTGCCTAAGGGCCACTCATTTCTGTTTCTTCATCAATGCTGTTGAACAAATACAATGATGCTGGAATAACTGTTACACTTGAATTGCTGCTGTGCTGGAAAAAAAGAAAAATCAGGAGAAAAGAGTTAATACACACACTGATGCTGATTTTCATATTAAAAAAAACATATCTGCAATTAGAAAATGTGTGTCTGAAATGTTTGTTATATACAGTATTAGGAATGTTGTTGGACTTATTGTGTGAATGCTTTATGTAAATGCGATTTTTAACGCATATGTGCAGTTGTTTAATGATGAGTCATTCTACACGACTGTAGTACTTGATGTTCGAACACACTGAGATGCTTAACCTTGAAGAAAAAAAAAACACATTTCAGTTCTTCACCATCCACACTGCTTTAAGCAAGATTGAACTTTTCCCACCTTTTTTCTAAGTGCTTTTTTTTGCCAGGCTGTGTGCTGTGTGTGTCTCTTCCTTTAGCTACTGTAAGAACTATGTCTTATGTCTTTATATGTGTGTGTTTGTAGTTTCAAATGTGTTCAATTTACACTGAAAGTATGCAAGCATTTGTCATTTTTAGATGGGGAGAGATGTGCTACTGTGCAGAAGTAGCAGTGCAGGGAAACATGCTTCTTGTGTGGACAGACTCACTTCAGTGGACTGCGTGTCATCCTGATGATTGGTCAGCAGTTCGTCTGATAAAGCGTGCCGGAAAACCACAGTCTTGGGGACCACACATGCAAGTATAAAATATTTTTGTATAGATTTTTGTTGTTTTTTACCCACTAGCATGCTACCTCCTTTATGTGCTATGTTCAATGTTAACATACCTCAAGGTCTATTTTTCTATATTGCAAGTCATGTCTGTGAGGGCAGGGGCTAGAAATGTATTGCACCGAGCAAATAATGAGCAGCATCCATGTCGTATCGATTTGAAAGACACTTTCGAGAGTAGATAATGCACCAGATGCATGCACGGAATTCACAACAGAGTGGAGAAAACATCGTCCTCCTCTTGCTCAAGTCTCTTTTTCTCTAATGGAGATAATGTGATCTGCATCTGAAGCCATCAGGCTGGTGAAAGCTGGAGAAAAAAAAACACTAAATACAAGGAAGAAAAGGTTTAGGAGACCATTCAGTGACTCCAAGGCTAAATCTTAACATACCACAGACGTTGACAAAGAATTTTAAAGATAGCTCCGCTAGTGAAACAAGTCCAAGTTTGTCTAGACTCACATGAATCATCTGAAATTACTTATATGGAATGAATGACTTCTTTGAAATTATGACAAAACTCTTAACGAACATCGGGGTTGAGAGGTCCATGGTCATTGTGCGACAGGTATTAGTGCATTAATATTCCAGCCTGTGTGACTGCAGATAGTCCAGTAGGAGCACCTTTCAGAGCGAGTGGGAGTAGCTGATTACCTCAGTAGTGGAGTGAAGGAGAGGGAATTAACTCTTAAACTCTGGGACCTCTTCAGCCTTTTGTAGCCATGCAGGCAAAACCTGACCTGAGTACAGAGCAGCCAATTTGCTGTCATGCATATCACACACGCTTGAATCACACCACTTGACATATCTGATGTTTAGGTTGTGCTGACAAGACTTCTTTTAAAAGGTTAAGGAGGCAACCTTGAATGCTGAGAAGATGTTTGTCTTTCCAGTCTGAGGGAATTGGCCTAATTAACTTTTGCACATTCTTTCCCTCATGTTCTGAGGCTGTCAAGGTTGCATCCGTGTGTATCAACAGTTTTTTGATATGATGTGTGAGTGAGTGAGTCAGCCCGTGCTCTCCAGTTGGAAAAAGCTCATGCTTTTCCCCAATGCCTTTCTGGGAATTGACATGTAGCAGTGGTAATTGGTTCTTCACTCTGGAAGGGAAGTTGCAGAGCTGCATGTATCACACGATCACAGCGACCTGAAAGCACTGTAGCACAGGGATAAATAATATCCTGCTGCATAAATGATGTTTTCCCTCCATCAAGTGCAGAACGTATCTCTATAGAAGACCAAAAGGGATTAGTTGTCAGTTGTTCTCATGCTTTACTGCCACCACTAGATTGCAGTTTGTTTCTGCCAGCACCAGATACACGTGTGTGGATGTCGTCCTTTGGTTGCAACACAAACTCCTTTTTCCAAAGTTCACAAAAGTCACCAGTCATCTATTGGGTGGTACTAGCTGTCAATCACACCGGTGTCCACTCATTATGTGCATTATGTGCTTACCGTTCTCAAGGGCTGCAATGATTAATCAGTTTGATTGTTTGTAATCGAAGAAAATATATCTGATTTTTCAGCTTAAATATGAATATTTGCTGGTGTCTTTGCTCCGTTTAACAAAAGAATACATTAAAACTGATTAATTTTGCTTTGGGCACAAAACAAGACGTCTGAGAACATCATCATTGCGAGGTTTTAGAAACCCTGATCAACATTTCTCACCAATTTACTAATGTTTACTGACGTTATTAATCAAGTGAAAAGTAGGTTGATTTGCAACTATTAGAGTTGCCCCCTGGTGGCTAACTGCTTTTGTTCCATTTTAAACCAGAAGGCTTTGTCTATTTTTATATGCAAATTAACATTTCTCTGAAAGGAATAGAATAGGAATTATAATTAGACTAGAAACATTTAATCCACGTAATTTTCACGAAATTCATTTTAAACTGGTTGTCATGAAAACAGAGTGGCTGCAGGAAAGAGAGCCTTCTGTTAACACCCCGGCATCAAAGAGTGCAATAGGCAGAAAGTGGGAATGTGTAAATGTCACGGAATTAGCAACAGCTCACATACATTTTAACGAATCATCTAAAAAGGTTAGATGCAGCAAACACAAACGCTTGGAAATGGGTGACCTTTTCACAGCATGGCTCCATATTTTTAATATTGTACCTCCACTCTGCACCGCTGCTCAGTGAAGCTAAACTTAAATCCATTCTCTCTCTCCATCAATGTCAACTGATAACAGCCCTTTGAAAAGAAATGAGGCTGTGCTGTCTGTACGTGGGTAGAGTGCATAACGGGCTTGTTTATGACTGAGTGATGGGTCGAGTTATCTTATAGTCTAGATTCTGATCACTGATTTATGTGAGGGTTTTTTTTTATCTGATGCTTGAATTGCCTTTTGTCTCTTATCCTCTTGTGCCTTGTAAAATACAATATCTGTGTGAGTGGCTCTAAGCATTTGCGCTGATCTCAAGGTCTGATTGCGAGATTAATTGTAATATGTCTATTCTTCAGGAGAAGGAAATGAAGGAGCATTATCTAATGTCTTAAATATGCCAAAAATGGATGGCTGAAAACCATGACATGACATGAGTGTCCCTCCACTCTCTCTCCTGATCGTGTTTCCTTTTGGACACGACACTGGATTGGAACCAGCAACGTCATGACCCTCATGTGGAGGATAAAGTGGTAGACAATGGATGGTTGGACATTCCTTCTACTGTAGTTTTGGATAAAAGTACATTTGGGACTGTGTGAAATAGGAGTGGGTTAAAATATCAATTTGGCGATATGTCGTTGTCCTTTCTTGTGGAATTTCGATAAACGATACTAAAAGATCAGGTTTTTAATTATCAGTTGAAGGCGCTCTAAAGTAAAGAGTCTATGCCAGTTTCACTTGCTGGGCGTCGATACCTCGTAGTGGCGCTGCAAAGTGAATGAGGGTAAACTTGGGCTGAAGTTACCTGGCAGAAGAAGAGGGAGTTTACAGCGGGATAATGGCGGAGAAATCTATGTTAAGGGATTCCCCATCCATGTTCAACACATAGATTTTATGCACTTTGTTCTCTGTGTTGTGAATGAATAGAGAAATCCTGCACTTTTAACTTTTCTCGGATGTTTTTCTTTCTTCACTTAGACAGATATTGTGATGTATCGCTATATGATTGTCTTGCAAATATATTGGTTATCACAGAATCATTGCGCCGTGATATTATTGGTATTGTGGACCATAGTGCACCCCTAGTGTGAAATGCTACTTCACTGAGGCACTGTCAAAAGGCATAGATCTTCTGTTGCTACAGATACCTGAGATATAATATGGTCATGATGAGGGGAAGGGGAAAAGAAAACTATAGAGGGCACCGCTGTCTGTTTCATTTTAGCCTTAGCTGAGGCCTTGTTTGACTTTGGATCAGCTTCCAGTGTCTCTTTGGCCCCAGTGAAATGCACAGCTCAGAGGAGGTCATTACACAAACAGCCACCAAAGAATAATTGGTAGGAGCCACAGAGGGTGGGAGTCAGGCGCTGTGTGACTCGGTCCAAAAAACAAGAGGAGGCATCCATTAAGAGCCTCCACGATCACTCCATTATCTGCTAACTTTAGACAGAAAACACATTAATATGACAGTGAATTAAAATTAACTGTATTCTGACTCAACACGTGGGCAAATTATTTTTTCCTTTTTAGTACTAGTGCATTATTAATTACTAGAAGTTTTTTAGCAGAACTTACCAGATGAGATTTTATATAAAATGTTTTGGATGTATTATTTTTATTAGCTTTAAGTCAAACAACAAGATTAATTTTTCATTCAGCTCACTTAATCCTTTATGACATTTTTAATTCAAGTTTATATTACTCTTACTATAAAGGTGTACCTGAAAGGCAACCAGAGTTGCGCTATTATTAGATAGATCTATATGGACCTATGGCCACATGCTAGCAGCTATGTGTAAACAAGAAAGTAAAGCAAAGAAATCCACGGATTTAGCTTGGCAGGTCTTAATGGTCCGAACCTGGACCTCAAATTGCCCACTGTTGCTGACATATCTTCTGTAATTCTTAGAACATGTTAAAGGTTAAAGGCATTTGTGTCCCTTTTGACCTCTGTGTCTGATTTTCATGTTAAGAATACGTGTGTTATTTCATCTCAGTTGTGTATCTGTGGATACGGTGACCTTCACAGTATCTTGATTTAGTTTGCTACAATGAAATGTGAGCTCTGTACTGTTCCCTATTTTATTCATACCTGTTTTATTAGCTAAAGCTGGGGACACATTACACAACTTTCACAGTGGTTACTCATTTTGAAAAAGCTTGGTTTCGTCTGATTTTTTTTATGCGACTGAAAGAACAACACACACTATATTTGCCAAACCAACTGAACGTCAAACTCTTTCGCAAGAGCGACCACATCTCCGAGTGTTGTTACGTTGATATTCCCGCTACTTCCTGTCTTCTTCGTCTTCTGGGTTTCCCACCTATGGTTTTTCATTGGCTGTTGGCAACATGTGTTTGCATTTCGGTCGGTAATCAGTACACACTACCCGATTGCGTCCAGAATCAGCTCAAAAAATGTTTGATTGACTGTGACTGAGGTCTGGATGGGCCTGTTACCCCTCACACACTTGCCGATGTGAGTCTGTTCCCCCTCACACACTAACAGATATCTGTGCTAATGAGCCATGCCGACTGTCTCCAGCTTGTGCTGACTGGTGCAGAATTTGCCCAACTGTGGGCGAAAAATCTTGTAGTGTTTCTCCAGCTTCACAAATATATCTATATAGTATCTAGCCTTCTTGCTAGATGGCATCATGGGAAGACAAAGTGTTTGTTTTTTTCAGAGCTCTTAGGGACCACTGAGTTGATATGATGCCAGGAAATGCACTCCACTGGTGTGTGGGAACATATGCTGCTATTTTCCTTTTCTATTTGGCCTCAACCCACTGTGACAGTGAGGGAGGTGTGGGTTGTTGTTCCACGTCAGTGACGTGAAAGAAAAACTCCCTCTATAGAAGTAAAAGCCCCAAAGAGATGTGATTTTTTTTTTTCAGGTTTTCATTTGTGAGAAAAGATGACGGACGTTAAGAAGATGAAGTTTATGAAATACAAAGGTTTCAGAGAAAATCCAGAATTTAATATAAGTATATAATATAAGTAGCACTGCATAAAGACAATGAAAAGTTTGGATATATCTGAAAATCCCATCCAGATATACACTACTACCTCTGAGGGTCTTAAGTACCGTTTTGCGTTTCAAGCAAACAAACTTTAACAGACAAGAAATTAATCATTTATATGCTCTCATTTAACTGCTGATTAATACGGGGAATATTGAAAGGACACACAAGGACAATCCCAATAAAACACATAAAGCACTGAAGAGCTGTACAAACATTATCATCTTTGTGAATGACATGGACAAAGACATGAAGAAAAGAAAAAAAGGTGTAGATCCCACAAGAAACCTACACCAGGAAACAGCACCTTTATTGCATGTACGCAGCCAACAACAGTATGTTCACCATGGGCTTGTGTTTGCTTTCACATACTCAATGAATTGGAAAAAAAATAGATGGTGTTTTGTTGAAAGAGGTTAATACTTATGAATACAGCCTCCAAATTAGAGTGGGCTCTTACTCTAGAGGAGCTTTCATGATGATGTGAACCACAGGTGTCACTGGATGACTGATTAATGGCTTCTTCTGCTTAATTTATCTCCGAATCCCTCTCAAACACAGCATATCCTTTAACCACTTGTCCTCCTTCCCTGTTCTTGAGTGCTGGCCTCAGTATATGTTGCTGTTGAGCGTGTAATCAATGTCCCTGATATGGTGGGCTGCAATATAAAGATGCATTCTCTTTTGTTCATGTGCTCTTTATATTGGTATTTTGAAGAAAACAACCCGTCATGTTTATGCTCAGTTGGCAGAGAAATATTCCCTGTGTCCTCCACACCTCCTGGATTAGAGTTCCCTGCTTTTCTTTTTTTAATCCGCTGACCTGTGTGGGTAGGGAGAACCACCACCATCTGGACAGTCGGCCCTGTAGTGAGCATGGTCATCATCTGCATCTTGTCTTCCGTGTGGGAGTAATCCTGGATTGTCAGATCCTTATTTCAGGGAGGATGAGTGTCTGCTGATGAGACTGATTAGTTCCACCTCCCTGGATGGAGTCAGTGTGACCCGCTTGTATCAGCCACTGCCAAAATCTCAGATTCTCTCCTCTCCATGACACGTGGGTGTCTAACCTCAGGTTTATCATCAATTTATAAGCTCCCTTGAGTGAAAAAAGCAAATAAAACATTCCTTCAAGTTCCCGACTTTAAATCTGTACATGAAGTATGCTTCGGTACGTCTATGTTAAAGGTTTTGTATTAGTCATTTGTTTGAACATACTGAGGTAAAGCTGCTGTGTGGAGGCTTGGCACATCACGTACACGTGCAATATGGCAAACGGCATCAGAATTTCCACAGAATGTCTGTCCGGTGAGATAGTTTTTTTCGTTTTTTTTGTGTTTTTTTTCACAAAGATGGCTATTAGATACAGTGCAAAACAAGCATCAAGCTTGGCTCAGTAATACAAACACAGCACAATGTCAAAACTGTTAAAATACCATTAACACCCAAACACAGACAGAGGCATTCACAGACAAATGTGAATTAATTATAGTCGTCGGGGGTCTATAAAATTCACAAACAAATCTGCATAAGTACATGTTTTAATCAATGAGAAAGGAATATTTATCCACATGAAAACCTTTCTTCAGACGTGGCATTTAAAGCAATAATGAAATAAATTACATGTTATATTACTTGACTTTTTTTTTCTTTTTTTTTTTTACAGCCCACACATTTTGTCTTCTGTATTCAAGTAATGTGACTGAATATTAAATTGAAAACAATATTTTGAACTTTAATAGGGTTCCAGTAAATATTTAACTGTGTGGTGGGGGAGCTGTCAGAGGAACACCGATACTTTAGCTAAGCCCCAGTAGCTAAGTGATTCTAAAATGGCTCAACATTTTCTCATTTTCTTGTAAAATGTCCCATTTAACACATTTTTTTAGACTTAGAGGAACTTGGAGGACTTGCATTAAGCTTTGAACCACAGTCAATGGTTTCAAATGGTTGCCGTGTTTTTTCCCCCTCTCTTTTTCAGTTTGAAAAACATATATTTTTTTAACAGAATTAGGCAATTTTACAAGTACGAGTAATAATGAGCGACACTCAAGGTCTTTTTGTTGAGAAAGTGGACACCGCAGGGCTGTTCACACACTCTCCAGCTGTTGCTCTTTTTAATTAGCGACTGAAAATAATCTAAAATACTATTTTGTTGAGTTACATTGAAATATGTCGTCTCCTGTTGGAGTTCTCACACCCTTTAATTAAGTGAACCAACATAATGTGGCCGAGGTCAGTTTTTTTCTCCCTGTGAATACACTGAGAGGAAACTGATGTAATCCTGGCATGCACACCAGGGCTTCACACAGAATGTAGCCAAATTATTGTATTTTAAATTGTATTCACAGTTTTAATAAAACTTTAAACCACAGCATTTTTACTGCCGGTGTTCACCGCTATCTAAGCAAATACACTTACCAAAAATCCACACACCCACTTATATGAAGGCTCCATTACTCCACCATTACTGTCACCATTACTTTATACGGACCTTGTCACACCTTCACACCTCGTCGCGCCCTAAATTCAACTTCCACACTTGATCAGTCAAACGTTGGTGCAGTTAGTCGAAGGTGGCGTGTCCACTTTGCTGCGGATCTCTTTAATGTCATTGAGCGGGAAGTCACTGGTGCCGATTTGGCACTTGAACACCTGCTTGTACGCCTTCCTGAAGTTCTCTGACAGGAAGGCGTAGATGACCGGGTTGACGGACGAGTTGCTGTACGCCAGGCAGTGGGCGGCCACCCGTAGCACAAAGGAGGCCTGGTTGAGCGGAAACGTCCCGAACTCCACCCAAAGGTGAACGACGTGATGAGGCAGCCAAGAGAGGCAGAAGACCACCACCACCACCAGCACCGTCTGAGCCGTCTGAGAGCCGCCAATGAGTCAGAAAAAGGACACGAAGAAAGAGGGGAGAGATTTAGTCTGAGCCCTCAAGGAAAACAGTGAGTACATTTGCATGCTGTAATCAGGTTCAAGTGTAAGACGGGATAAAGGAACAACAAAGCCTTATAGAGAACTTTCCTTTTATAGTATTCTGCTGCTGCTGTTCTGATCTCTTTATGACAATCATTCCATCCAGAGTAAGAAAGGTACCTTTTTACAGCTGTATCAAATGAATGACTTCATTTTTATGTTAATTTCACTGAATTATTCTTGTCTGGCACACACAGAGCAACATTATGTTTCGATATGAGTCAGTCTGCTTAATAGAAGTAAAACTTTGCTCCTAGCTGTGATTTGGACTCCACAAAGCCCACAAAGCCCACCAAGCTCTTTAGGCATTAAATCCCTCCATGTTCTGCGGCGAGCTGCCAAATGTGTCCATTTGTGTGGTATTGGGCATCTATACACAGGATTTGTCCTTAATACTGAAAGCAGTTACAAACAAATGAGTGAAAAACATGAAGCTAACAAGATACAAAAATGCTCTCATCAGCTGAAGGAAGCTACAGACTTACTGTAGGCAAGTGTTTGTGCATATGACAAAGACTCATAATCTTAATCTGTCTTCATTTGATCCGATGTACAAATATCAAAAAATACTGAGTGCAGCTTTAATTATAATCACTTTAAATATGAATAGTACCTGCAATTCTCGCTTCAGGCAACACTGAACAGTAGAAGTGCTTACTCATTCATGGCCTCATACAAACCTTATCTGGATGACATTAATCTAACTCTCCCCACATAAATCATACTATCTAACTGACACATTCAGCTGCAATCCAGAACATATTTATTTTACCCTCATTTCAGAACTGGCCCAGATACAAACTTTCATGCTCGTGATCCTGTTACATTGTGCAGTGCATGATGCAACATGTTTTGACTGGCTGGTGCCTGAGCTGGAATATTTGCATAATGTGATTTGATTGGCTAACGCTCAAGCGCTCAACTTCTGCCATGCGCAATGTGAGCAAAGAAAAGCAATGGAACCAAAAATCAGTCTGGCGACGCTCGGCATTTGCTGCATTCAAAGTGAACGGGAAGCGTCTTCAGTTGAGGCCTCTATCGCGATTCGAGAGTAACCATGATCCGACTTTTGATCAAAATAATTGTTATTACCCTTTTGGCCATAACTGTCAAAGCCATATGTAATGTTTACAAATAAATACTAAATTGAGAAATAATTTTCCATCCATTTTCTACCGCTCTATCCTCTACATGAGGGTCACCAATCTCAGCTGACATAGGGCCATAGAGACAAACAACCATTCACTCTCACACTCACACCTACGGTGAATTTAGAGTGTCCAATTGACCTAATCCCAGTATTGCATGTTGTTTGGACTGTGGGAGGAAACCAGAGAACCTGAGAAAACCCCCACACACACACACACACACAGAGAACATTCAAACTCCATGCCGAAAGGCTCTTGTTGAGAAATCAACTTATTAGACTTATTCAATTGGGTTTCAATTTCAAACCTTTCCTTGGAAGAAGTGTTAGTTCAGCAATACCTCAGCCAGGCCACCCTTTGAGAAGCACGTCTGTTGTGTAAACAATCAGTCACATGGTCAGTTAGACCTGGTAATATAGTGCATGCAGTGTTAACGGCACAATTATTCACAAGATAACCCTGAATGTAATCTTAACACGTGTTGACAATTATGGCCAATTTATTGTATGCAGCATCTGAGAAAGGTGCATGTTACTCTATTCATTCAGGAATAGACTATCTAAGTAAAGCTGCAGGCTGCAGCTGGTCGTTCAAAAAAAAAGAAAGCTCTAATTACATGCTGCCTTATCTGCTGGACTGCTCCAATGCATCTTGATAGCAAGTGGATTTAATCCGGGACTAATTAGTACCTATCGCTGAAAATAAAAATACACAGAAGACTGAAATTATCATATAATGCTGCCCCCCCCACCCCGGCGTTTTGCTTAAGGAAAGTAATTTGGCTTCACAATGTTTTTGCACAAAGTGCTTTACAAATAACAATGGAGTGGATTAAGGAAAGCCATACATTAATGTAAACGCATGTCAAGATCTGGCTGTTTGACCATGGAGCAATCAGTGTGAAGCTATATAATGAGCAGGGAAAGCTGCAGGAGTAAAGTAAGAGAAATACAGCGTAGCACTAAAACGGAACTTGATACGTGCATTGCGTAAGTACAAACTGACATTTGACTCACTGTGTCAGAGACATTTAGAGCAGAATTGCAGAATGATGGTGAATGTGGGAATATTTGGTTCTGGTTCTATTCATATCTTCTTCTTCTTTTATTATTGTATTATCATTCTTTCGGTGTGTCTCTTACGCAATTGTCCTGTTTGGTTCAGTCCCACAGATCTCATCAGTGTCAGAAAGCTATTTCTCCAGGGGAAAACACTGATAGTGATGTCGCTCCATGTCTGTGGCGCATGTAAGTAATCTACTACTGGCCAACGTGTTTGAATGAACGGTACATGTTTGTTGTGTTTACAATTTCTCTGTAAGTACACAATCAACACCAAAGAAATATAACACAGTAGGGACCCTGCAAGCCGGAATATTTTTCAATTACCAAAATCCATTTACTGGATATTCTTGTAGCCTAAAATTCCCCACTGACAAGAAGTGAGAAAATTATTGGAGCAAATGTTTAATCAGTCTGATAAATTGCTTTATGGTCATGATTTTAATTTAAGGTCTTCCCCTCAGTGCAGTATTGATCTTTTTTTACGATAAATATTTCATGAAACTGCGCCTCATCAATCATATCAGAGGTAAATCAACTGCACTATAACCAATTTGAAATGAAAGGTCAATATTGTCCTCCAATATCAATCTTACCGTACACAAACTCAAATGCACAGGTTTCCCACAGTTTTTTGTGTAGCAGTGTGGCAACAGCCTTGCTTTGTTTGGATTGCCTCCATAACACATTTATATCTTCACCTAAACTCCCCGAGAGCCATAATTCAGGCTAATATAAACAGCAGCATCACCACAGGAAGTGCAAACTAATAAAATTTAATTTGAAAATCATAAAAAAAAAAGAGGTGGCTTTCGGCCTCCCCTCTCCAGCTTTATTATCTCAACTTGTAACTCTCGCTTGTCAAAAGTTGCTGCATTCTCACTAAAAATGTTTAAAGTTATTGATTTTCATGATTGACACATATGTTGTATAACATTTTTACACAGTCACAATTCATTGATCATCTTTCCTGAATGGAAAAACACCATAAAAGTATTTTAACACTGATTGGGATTTGTTTACATGCACTTCTGTTATGTAAATATAAGAACTTTAGTGCCCTGGTAGACGTAAACCTCCAGTCAAGTGTAATAATAAAATTAAATGTGGAAAACATACTCTAAATATAAATGCCCTTACATTAATACATTAATTTAAGTATTTATTTGACATTTTCTATAGAAAACCGTCCCCTGGTGTGATGTTCTGTAGTTGACAAATCGTATGAGTCTGAATTGCACTTAAAAGTAAAATTATTGTATAAAAAAAGAAGCTGTTAGGTTAACCTTCAGGGTTCTAGCTAGCACACGGTCACGTGTCGGTCCGCTACGCAATAAAAGCTGGGACCATTACGCATTTTTGCGTGTCAGTGCCGTGCCGATTTCCTTGTTGTAACGTGTCGTGTTCTTGGCTACTGCTCGACCTAATCATGCCATCGAAGCGTGCAAATAACAGCTAACGCACATGTAGTATCGCATCGTATTTCAGACCAGTTTGGCAGAGGGAATCGGGCAGCACCACCCTGAATGAATCGGATGGCGAGCAAGCTGGCGGGCCTGACACACACTGGGGTCGAAGGCTACGAGTCTGCTTCTTGTAGACGAAAGGCCAATGCAGCTGAGAGACCCATGGAATCCAAAAAAACTAAATCTTTTATGTATCATAAATGATACATAAAATTTGACCTTAAATTTTCAAAAGCTCTGCACCACGGAAGGGTTGGAGTCTTCCCTTCTTCCGCACCAACCGCTGGCTTGGTTGTTGTCTAGAATCCTGGCTAGAACCCTGACCTTGGATGGTAACACTCACTTAACACTAGTTACACTCAAGTAATAGTAACACTCGGCTGTCACTAATGAGTTTTATGTGTTCTGAAGCATTCAACCTCCTTGGATCACATTATGCTGTCAAACAATTTGAATACGGGGGGCGGGGGGGTATAATTTTCATAACTAAATGGTAAAAATGGTAATTACCGGCCTTCAAATCTCTCAGTTCATCACGGAGACTCTTATGAAAACGTTTAAGTCAAATGAAAAATGGTATTCCCCAGAAGTGAAATGCCGAAGGGAACGAGGCTTCGGAACAACTTGTCTGACGTCCTTTGTCTGAACATGACAAGAGATTTTGAGAGACTTATTGAAACAGATAATTCACATCTTTACACAAAGACAAGAAAAAGAAATTAAGGGAAAGATTTAGTACTTTCTTCACAGAGCTGGCCTTTGAGGGTGTCTCCTGTGCACTGACTAATTCCAAGTGTGAGTGTGTGAGTTTGATAAAGCACAAGTTGCATTTCACAACAGCAGTGGGAGTAACCTTGGTCTTCCCAGCTGTCACTGACATTATGCTTCACCGTTCTGGATAGAAAGCTGCAGAGACCACACAAGTAGCACACAATCTACTGATTAAACACCTTTTTTTTTTAACCCAAATTTTGACCGAGGACCTTCCTCTACGTTGTGTGTTTGCTTTCAAACAAAACACCAATGCCATGATTAAGTGAAAACAATATTTACATGTATATTGTGCTTCAGATTTAGAGGAATATATGTTTGTTTGTTTTTTTGCTTTCTTGCTGACTGATACTAAAGTGATATAAAGATAATAAAGTGCACACTAAAACGTTAGAGACGTTATTGCATACATTACATCATCCGCAACATAATAACAAGCGAACGCGTTGGCTAAAGCGTGTGCATACATTTTATGATACTGGCAGTTTATGACAGTTGCAATGACTCCCACTTGTTGAAAACAGATAAAAACATGTGGCAAAATGGCTGCAATGCAGCTACAGCCGACAGTTCCCTGAAAATAAAAAGAAAATAATGTTAACACTAATGCCTTAGAATCAGCTTATGTGGAGGTTGAGCTGGAAACAATTCAAACCGTACATACGAAAGTCGAGTAGTTTTTTACGTCGTCTTAAATTATGGGTGATTTGTAGTCTTAGAGTCATTGGCGTTAACTTCAAAAGTTTTGCTGGCGTAAAGACAGAAGACAAAACATTTGATTAAATGATCAATCTTCATTCCAAATATATGTCCACTATGGGCAGCTAAATTCAACTTCCTCTAGTCTGTACGGTGTCGCAATTTAGCCTTAAAGGAGGGATTTTGGGGAAGGGCAACTGTCTTTTAGTGTTAAAAACAACCTGTTGATTTGGGCATTTGATTAGGTTTTATCCTGGGTGCCTTTCACTGGCAATATGCAGACATGTTGACCTGGGGGAAGGAGACCAGATCCAGATCTTGATGGAGGGATTCAATATCTCATCTGGCCTGAATTACTTGAGTTCACACATGAACTGACCTTGCGTACGCAGAAGAAGATGGGTGGATGGATGGATGGGAAAAAACACAACAATCTCTATCTTGCTGAATAAATGAACCAGGCAGAAAAATATCTCTGAAAGTCACAGATGATGAGCTCAAAAAAAACATCCTGTCGGGGAAATGATTCTGACCACTTCCATGAGAGAAAGGGGAAAAGGATTCACTGGTGTGGACTCACTTTTGCATGGATGAATGTCATCTCAGGGAAACCTTCCAGCAGGCAGTGTATATCAAAGTGTTTTTACATATTGTGTAAAAAAAAAAAAAAGGGGACCGTCTCATAATCAGTGTCTTCTTATTCAGGATGAAACGGTACCTGTTTAAGAAGATTGGAACAGTGTGACGAAGCCGGAACAATGGTGAGTGCTCTCGTGCAGTAATAACCACCTGTGAAACGTCTTTCTCGTTTCATGAGTCACGAAAGCTTACGTTCTTCTGACTGTACGTGATGATCATTAAACTCAATGATTACATGAGAGGTTATCGATCTGTGCACCTCTCAGCACAAAAGATTCCTATTCAAAATATTGAACCACATTTATTTATTTATTTTTGCCAGCAGGACAATGATGGGCTGTGATTATTACCATGAGAGACACAAACTGCAATAGCACAGCCAGTTTTTTTTGCAAGATGTCAATTAGACTGAGGAGAAATTAGCCAGTGGGTTGAGTCATTGTGGGATCTCTGACAGACTTTGTTTCTTCTTTAAAAAATGCAGCACAAAGGGCAATGTTCTTACCTTTGTTCTTACACTTTAATGGAATGAAGTGAAAACAGCAGAGGGAATAGCTACTGCTGTTGTTTCTTTCATTTTTCAGCCATTTTTCTTGTGTTTTCAGCTATTAAATACAAGAAAGAGAGTATCATACTTATATATGCCATTGATTCTATCAGTGGCGGCCCATCTAAGGTAATTTACAGCCTGTATCTTAGTCAGGGTTTAACGCATTGTTCAGCAACAACTCTCTCACGAGGCTGTCAGTGTAGCAGCTCCGTCTCTGAACAGTGAGCACTGTAAATCATCAGTCTGTGTGAGATTCTTGGCATTTCCTCCTGTGGGTGTTTCAAGCCCCACACAATATTGCCCGAATGTAGGTGCAAATCAAGCACCATTTATATTTTCACCCATCCTCTCCACTCCCAGCTGACCATGAGCCTTTGCCTTTACTCCTGGCTTCATAGCACAAGGCACTTATCAGGATTGTGTCGCCAGAGTGACAGACCGTGAAGAACAATGGACAGACACAGGTCGACAATCGAGTGTGTGACGAGCAGAGAGCTGGCTCTCTGCAAGTATAATGAAGAGTAGGTTGCAGGTTGACTCTCTATTCTTTTTGCTACTTTGCCAGTTAACAGTGAGTATTGATGCTATATGATAATCACAGTTTTGACCTGGCAGACTAGTCCCCACACTGTAAAGTTTTCTTCTAAAGGTCAAGAACATCAACCTCTGCTTTAAATCTAATAAAATGTCAACAGAAAATCAAGAAAGATGAAAACAGATTTCATTAGACGTACGATTGATGGACTGACACCATACCTCATACCTCATTTCTATCATATTTTATAGTAGTTGTGGCAAGAGAAGTAAAACTCTACCCATCATTGCAGAAGATCAGTTTAATGTGAACATGTAATACGTGAAATTACACTTTGCAAACATGTAGGAGTGGAATGGCACATACCTTTTTCTTTGATGCCTCTGATTTTTTGGACATATTTCTTAGTTTTTTGTGCAAGTGGTTTAAGACCTGTGAGTAAGAAAATAAAGGCAAGTGACATATGCATATTTTATCACAGTACAAGAATTTCACGAACACGGTGGATTGACACCAACATGGAGATGTTCTTACCTTTGCATAACAGAAGGAAATCAGCAGCAGGGGCAGCACATAACCAAACACAAATGTGCAAACGACATAGACTTTCCTCTGGTTTTGATTTGGCCAAACTTCCCAGCAGAAGGTGTCATTACCCCTGTGGAAAATGTTCTGGTAGTACATGACAGGTGCCGCCATGGCCAGAGAGAGTATCCAAATCACCACCACTCCGACCAAAGCGTGCTTTGCCACCCGGATAGTTGAGGACTTCCTGGAGTGCACGATGGCAATGTATCGGTCCACGGACATGGCAGACAAGGTGAAGATGCTCACCAGCATGGACACGGTGAAGAAATAGTGGATGAACTTGCAGATGAATGCGCCCAGGACCCAACTTGGCATCATGTAGATGGTGGACTGAAAGGGGATGCAGAAGAGCAAGTAGGAGAGGTCCGCTATGCTCAGGTTGAGGATGAATATGTTGGTGGTGCTCCGTGGTTTCCCCGGTTTGCTCCGCGCCAGGACGGTGATTACCATGGAGTTGCCCAGCACGCCGAGCGTAAAGATGAGCGCGAAAACCAGCAGCGTGATGAAATTATCCGTGCCGATCCCGAACAAAAGTTTCTCATCGTCCTCCTCTGTGATGTTCCGCGGCTCATCCATGAGCCAAGCAGACTCTGATATGTTCATTGTTTACTTGTGTACTTGTTCTGTTAACTTAAGGTCTTTGCGCGACTGCTGCTTCATGACGCGGAGTTTTCAGAGCAGGCGTGTCGATATTTCGGCGCGCCTCCGTGTGCGCTCCTGCACATCTTGTGTCTGTCTTTATCTCAAGGTTTCGGGGGGAAATCCTCTATATCTTCCTTTACGACTCACACAAACTATAAGAGTGAAAGGATTTCGTTATGCAGCCTTCAGCATTCGTGGGTCCTACGCGTCCGTCTCTCCTGTTACGCACTGGTGCGTTTGCGCACCGACCGCGCTGTTCCACTCTCCACCCTGTGTCTCTGCGCCTGGACTATCCCCCTCACATTAAAGCTGGGGTTGGGCTATGCTCATGCACGTCAGCACCCATTAGACCACCTCTCAAAAAGAAAAAAATCTCAAGGAAAAAAACGTGTCCTTGTGGATACTGTGGGGCTGTTTTTTTTTTTTTCTTCCACGTTCCTGAACCCATCACTGCAATTTACCATTTTCTTACTTACATCCGTCAGTTTTGATACAGTGTGGGCAGAGTTCAATTTTTTCTTTCTGATATTATACACCTGCTGGGCTGTCCAAATTGCTTTATTTCGCTCGATAGTCTTGCTATGATTGCACTGTCTGAGTTTCATTTGGTTTCATCATAAAGAGGAAATAGTCACTCACTCACTCACTCACTCTTTCACTCATTGCATTGTCGACCACTTCATCCTCCTCATGAGGGTCGTGGGGGCTGGATTCAATCCCAGCTGACATAGGGCAAAAGGCTGGGTATACACACCAGGACAGGGATTCGGACCACAGCAAGGCCTTTTTGGGGGCTTCCAGTGAATTAAAATGTGAATTAAAATGTAAATTAAACAGAATGGCGAGCTGAACAAATGTAATGTGCTTGTGTCATGTCAGAATCAACAAGTCATAAGATCTAATAATAATACACGATTTATTGATTCTGAAGTCTGAAGATATTTGATACGGTGTGTGTTCAGTGCAAATTGAATCTGTCTTTATAACGGTACATAAACAAAAATCTATGGTTAACAAAAAAAAAAAGATCTATTACATTTTATTGTTTTGAATCCAACTATAAGCTATTCTTTAGGTTAGGTGTCATGAAATATTTATCACGGGGTGAGTTTCAAAAGAGGAAAAAAAAAAAAGAAAATGTTTTGCACTTTTTGTTCAAAGGCCATGCTGAGCTCCCTGAGATGTGTAGATTCCCCCCGGAGACTGACTGGTCATGTCGGAGTCCAAACTGAAAAGCTGCTCATGAAATTTTCATGTGATAGTTCAGTACTGTGAGGAGAGAGGGAGAAAAAAAGAGAAGCAAATCATGGCTTTTTCTCACTTAAAAAAAACAACATGTCTTTGATTTCAGCTCTACTTTTTGAGGAAATAATCATTACCTCTTCTCTTTAATAGCAGGGAAACTTGGGTTTAAAGTGTGCTTCATTCTTTTTTTTTTAAGAAATGAAGTCATGCAGAAAGCGTTTCAGCACTCAAATGCTCACGTCACACACTTTCTCATCAGCCACAAAATATCCAGGCTACAGATGAGACACTAAACTAATGACTCATGCCTATTGTTGATGATATATAAAGTCATGCTGCCTGCCAATATTCACACTCACACACTTTTATCTCTGTTTTTGGTATCTACCTACGGCAGAATTCTCTCACGCATTGCACCAGCTTTCTCTTTGGTGCTGAGAAGCTACTGTACCCTGGATTTTTAGGAACATTTCTCCCTAGTCGAGTTGACAACGACATCACAGTAGTGAGAGAGAACCAAAACAGTGAAATTGTGCAATTGGCAGCTTGACAATAATCAGAAAATTGCTGTATATGTACACCTCAAGCTGCACAATCCGGTGCTATTTCTTTTTGTAGCTGTATTTATGTCGTCAGGCGTCACATTGTCATTCCATATAAAAAACACTGGTAATGGACAATTTTTGAAGGTCTCATTTCTGTAGGTGCGTGTGTTTTCTTTTCTGTCAGCACCTCTACTAAATCGAACTGCTCTGTTTATCGTGTGGCTTTGTACTGCTTGTCCAGGTTTCCCAGGAAATATTAACGCAGAGGGTTTAAGAACGGCAAATACAAAAGCTTTCATTAACTGAACATGATGTTGTACTGAATCCATCAGTGTTTAGATAAAGGACACTGAACAGCTTTCAATGTCAAACGTATTCACTTTCATTCAATGAAAGACAAACTGCATGTGCTTGCTTGGGTCCCTCATCCTCTGCAACATATTACTATACCGAGTGCAAGGCACTCTTTTTTTGCATTTGGTTGTACAGCCTTCTTGGAACATCTCTTTTTTTTTTGAATTTTGAAGCATTGAAATGCACTTTCCTCGTGGACAGAGATTGTATCCATGTCAGAAGGCACAGTATTTTTCGCTGCCCATTGTTTGCCTTTCTGGTCCTCTCCTGACGTCCTTTGTACTGGTTTGTTTCCCATTAGTCTCAGCTGTGTTAGAAAATGAAGCGGGTACAGGTTCATCGAGCTCCGTCAGCGTCGGTGGCAACTGAGCAAAAAGGCGCAGGTGAGGACAGGTCAGGATGGAATAATTCAGTAGTTTCTGCTCCTGACTGATATTCAGAGCCTGCCAGAGTAGCTCTGTGTCCTCCATGTCTCCAAGCAAACACAAACAGCACAGAGGAGAAGGGAGGCAGCAGGCAGAATGGAGAGCACACACACACAACACAACACAACACAACACAACAGTCAGTCATCTGGCCATGATTTGATTCCATGAAACCTCTAAATCCTCTGTGATTTGTCATTCAAAGGTCAGACACACAACAATAACCAATACAAAGCAGATAAGGTTAATAACTATAATTTGATAGAACACTGACTGTATACTATTGACATTTTGGGCATCGTCTATTATGCAACACACTATATACACATCTTTATTGTTTTCTTAAAGGTAGGGTTGGAGATCCTGGAAAAACAGTGTGAATTCAAAAGTCCAGGCCCCTTTCTTCACAATTCCCTCCGAAGCTCCGCCTCCAGAGCACAGGAACGCACAACGAACACAGATAGCAGTTTGATTGATGCATCCAGATCCAATGAATTATTTTGGGATGTTCAATACGATTGGATGGTGTTTTCACAGGCCTGCCTTGTTCCATTAGTGACTGACATTTTTCATTTATTGTTGAAATGCTTTAATTAATTGGTTATAATCGAGGATTTGGAATTCCTCAATATATCAGTAAGTTCTGCTACTTTTATCGACCTATACTCCACCATAGAAAAGGCCACGTGTACTCTGTCTTTCTCTTTCTATTTGTTGTTTCTACAAAACAATTTCAGATAACGGCGCCTTGTCGAAGCACATGCACCTGCAATGGCAGAGAAGAAGAAGAAGGTGGCTGAAAAGTAAGTACCCTCTTACTTTCCAAACCTTTTTTTTAATACCACGTGAATTGCTTCGCTGGACCTCAAAGACTGAACATAAATGGTCAAATGTATGATTTCTAGACACAAACATAGGGTCTCAATGTTGTGCGGCATAAAAGAGGAAGGTTTAAGTTACTAATAATGACGAGAACTCCTTGGCACTATATGCATCAATTCTTTTAATGTGGCTATCACAGGCTGAACAGTCATGAGAAGTTAATTAAACCTTATGTGTGCAGTCTCAATTTCACATGTGTCCAATACATAATAATGTGCAGCATAATGCATAATGTGATTTTCCACTAGATGGGGCTGTTTATGTTGAAGGTGGTGCAGTAAGGACTTATTGTTTATGCTTAATATGTGTTTGAGTGTTTGTGTTCTGCCACATTACTGTTGTGCCTCCGTCTCTGACTCTAATTTATTCTGTGTGTGTTTGGTGGGCAGTCATCAGTGGAAATAATGAGAACACTGTAGCGGCGAAGTTGATTTTAGGAGAGTCGTGCAGGTTAATCTCTGTGGTTTCAAAAGGTATTTTAATACACTGCTTTGACATTTGACAAACGCATAATCACATCAGGAATGGCAACATCATGGTAAATGTGGGGTTTTGCAGCTCGGCAGAGCAACCGTTTCTGCACATTTATGTTTTATTTCGATGAATTGAGGTTTCTCACTTGAATCAGGTGTGCTTGGAGTCTGGCCTCCGCGTTAGGGTTAAAAAGTTGAAATAATTCGATTTTGGTCAGAATAAAAAGTATTTAAAGTAGAATAAGTGTGTAGACCGATACTGGCCTTTGAACAGGCTGAATGTTCTTTTCTACAACACTAAATCCCTCTATATCCTTTATATATTTGGGAATGAAATTCATACTTATACTTCTCTGTATCTGCTGCAAACATCCTTTTTATCCCCGACCATGACCATAGATATCAGCCTTGTCATACAGACTCCGTGTGAGATGAGAGTATCTGTGTGG
Organism: Solea senegalensis; assembly: GCF_019176455.1. Lineage (NCBI taxonomy): Eukaryota > Metazoa > Chordata > Actinopteri > Pleuronectiformes > Soleidae > Solea > Solea senegalensis. The sequence continues at coordinate 11,866,855 of NC_058029.1, forward strand.
GTGATTTGTATTTATTTCCATGCCTGGCACTTGCTGTGGCTTTGCTCTGTTTGTGCGATGTTATCTGACCTTTTTTTCTCCCCCCTTTGATGTGATTAAATCCAAGAAGGTGAAACCAGGCAGCATTTAATATCCATCAGGATTCTTGGAGGTCATTAGCTTAATGTGTGGAGATTAGGTGCTACTGTGCATAAAACGCCCTGAAGTGCCCTCCCAGTGGAAGTAGTTTTTTTTAACCAAAAAAAAAAAAGAAGCAGCACACAGTATCTCTGAACATTAATAAGACTCATGTCGGCCTGAGAAAAACAAGCAGGCGCCTCATTTTTAATTTAAAAACTAAAATCTCTTGCATAATAAGGTCGCCTCTTCAATTACCTTTCCAATTTTACACACATTTTACACTGCTTCATGTTTAGCTCATGTCGGTGCTGCCTTCAAGTATGTTTTGTACAGACATCATCAGAAGTAAGTAAGTTGGTTTTGCATTTATCAAATTCACTTGCGCACACTAAACCACAATCAACTGGAGTGTTTATTGGAGACGAGAGCTGCGTGAGCGGAAACTTGCACTTTGAGTTAAAACTCGAGTTGGTATTCAATTTTAACTGAGGACAAAACAAAAATTACCTGTTTTAAAATGGTGCTTCCCCCCAAGCAAACTTGCATTGAAAGCATTCTTGTCCTATAAATACTACCCACATAAATTCCAGGAGTGACTGTTATATAGCTAAGTGGACAAACTAACGTCTGCTTGAGAGTACACAACGACCTGATTAGAATAAACAAATCCATGAAAAATTTGATTCAATAATTCAATTCAAATTCAAAAATTTTAGGATTTCACAAAATAATGGGCGACATGACATCTTAAGCCCTGCCCCCCGGTTGCTGGTTGCAGTTTAGCTCATAAACCTCTCTCAGTTTCCACATTATCAGATGATGTGGTGCAATAAAAAAAAACACATGCCAAAGTCATTCTTATCCCAGTGAAGTACACTGAAATGAATACTTGGATTTTTCAGATATAACAGCTCAAATCACCTCAGAATATAGCGCTGCTGTAACAGTGATGTTATACAAATGGTGGAAGCAATAATGTGTCGTCCATCTTTATATCATATCAGGAGTTCTAGTTTCCACATGTGGGTGGAAACACGGGAGGGCGCTGGTGCCAATCCCAGCTGACATATGGCAAAAGGCTGGGTACACCCCGGACAGGTCGTATATCCCTAAAATAATAATTGGAATAGATCATTGACCGACACTAACTTCTAAACACTCAAGTAACAACATACCTCATTAAAAATGTTCAAGTTGAATGATTGTGTGCATTGGTGCCTTTCCTTCCATCATGCACTTTCACTTGCGGATGTCCACAGTCTGTTCGATGTGAACAAACCAGAACACGGCGTGGGAGTCTGAACCCATATGCTGTAGCAGGAAGCTCACTAAAACGCCATCTAAATGAACCTTTTAGTCAAGGATGAAAGGAAATCCATGTTGCTGCTGTATGCATGAGGACCTTCAATCAGGCTAATTACATTCCAGACAAATACAGACGAGAGCAAGACACCTGGATTTATTTCCACCAAGTAATCAAGCAAAACACCGCACGATACATGAAATCATGAACTCACGAGAATGTGTCTGTTTCAGGCTTGCAATTCGCCATCTGTCCTCGTCTGCAAGTGGCCAGAAAGGGAACACTCTGTGATTCTTGTTGAGTTTCATTTTCAATCAATAACTGTGGATACCGTGGATTCTACCTTTGAGGTAATGTGAACAAATGCGTCTTACTAAGCAATAAGCACATGTCCACAACGCCGACACAGAGATGACAAACAACTCGCCTTCCCCCAGAGTTATTGTGATGGATAATCCATCCAGTTTTAGGCCTATTACCTCAACTGAGGCCCAGCTATTTCCATGACAACAAGTCACTGTATCGCTGTCAAAATCGGTCCAGGCTCTAAGCTAATGGATTATTATCACATGACAGACGTTGTTGAGTCATTTTCTCTGCCTTTTGGCTGATCTTCCCTGATAAATTGTCAGATTGTGGGTTTTGCCAGCAAAACCCTCCCCCCAGCAGGATAATCATTACCCAGGACTCAGGGACAGGACGGATTGTCGTTTTTGGATTTATATGATCAAAGGATGTTAAAAATCTCTTGCAATCACTACATCACTACATTACAGTGTCACATCTGACAATCATTTAAGTGTAACTAAACACCTAAACCACTTTTTCAGGTAAAACCCTGATTCTAATTGTCAGCTCGTCATCAAGCTCTGCAGAAGCCTGATAACGAGCTGTTCCAGGGTTGGGAAACACTGTTGTAATGTAACAAAGTACAAATACTTTTGTTACTTAAGTACAAAGTGCATGTATCTCTACTTTACTTTATTTGTATTTCTAGCAACTTTTACTAACACTACACTTCCTAAACGTCTCTTACTACCAAATAAAATCAGAAGAAGAAGAGTTGGTAACGGTCTGTATTTATATAGAGCTTTTCTAGTCTTGATGAGCTGCTTTACACTTCAGTTTTGCCATTCACACACTACAACATGGGGTTAAGTGTCTTGCTCAAGGACACATACAGACTGGAACTGAAACCACAACCTTCCAGTTGAAAGACAACTGGCCCTACCACTGAGCAACCATGGCTCAATCCTTACTCCTCACTTTTTTAATACTTTTAATTCTAAAACCTAAGCACATTTTGTGTCATAAAACTACTTTTTATATTTAAGTACAATAAATGTCATATACTTTAAATTTTACTTAAGACATATTATTTAAAAACAAACAAACAAGTGATTTCAACTTCTACCAAAGTCAAGTACCCCTACTTTATAAAAGAGTGGTTAATCCTAAACAGAGGCTCAGAACTGAGTATCTGAGTGAGTGGCCATTGAGCAAGGCATTGGATGTACCTGTTGTTGCAGTAAAGAGGAGGAGCGACTCTGCTGGTGACAACAATACTGCTGTAACATTTCAAAAATGATTGTTTTTTATGATTGTTGTTGAACCAGCCATGAACCGAGCGCTCACTAATCATGCACAGGCGTGCACCAACGTGTCCTTTTAGTCCACATATCTTGGCGAAGTAAAACGCTGCATTCCGCCCCACCCCTTACAAACATCATCATCACCGCTCTACCTAAATCAGGAAGCACCGAGTTACGTTTGTGTTTCTTCTTTCCTTTCCCTTTCATGAAAAAAAGAAAAGACGCGGAGACTCCAGTGATTACGGCGCCGGAGAAACCATACAGGGGAGGAAAAAAAGGGCGTTATTGTTGGTGTTGGTGACGACCACCGTCGACCACTGTTGACAGGGAGAAGACTGACAGTTGGTTACATCCAGTACGAGGCTGAGCTGTGGATGCATCTGACACAGACCAACCGGAGAAGAAGGGTATGTGTCGACCTGGTAAAGCACAGTCAGACAGTTATAATACACATGTGCTGTGTGCATCTACTTTACTGCTCTGTGCTTGTTTTTGTTTTTGTTTTTATTCCCCTTAACGACCGTGTCGTAAACACGTTATGTCCACGGCGGAGATTTGTTTACAGTGCGTATAACCGCCGCGTTTCGGGGCAGAGAAAAATGCATGGAATGTCACTTTAGGCTATGCCCGGAAACAGACTCAAGTCTGTTTAAAAAACGTAGTAGATGTTTAATTAGGAACAATGCCAGCAGACAGTACGCGACACTGCTTTGTCATGTGCTTTGACAGCTCCCCCCACCCCGCTCCCTTCCTCCTCCACCCACATCATCACCACTACTACAACCGCCTCAGTGCCTGGCTTAGACTTTTGCGGCACGCTTCTTTGCTTATTAGCAAAAAATAGCACAGTCCTGGATGAAAAGTCCAAGTTTGGGGACAAACATTAGACTGTTCTCTTCAATTCGGCGTTTGTGCGGGAAGCCGGCAGGACTCAACTGCGACAACATTTAGGATGTTTGTGATTGCTGTCAACTGCTCGCTACCGGAAACATGTTGTGTTTGGGTTGTCGAGCGCTGCGTGAACCGATGTTTAGTTGACACTCCACTAAGCATAAGCAGCGATATATAGTGCCCTATATATAGGCCGAATTTATCAGTAAGTCAGATGCATTCATCTGATGTAATCATTCATGTTACATGACGTATGACTACATGCGTCAATGCGTGTCAACCTTAAATTTGAAAGATTTTACACCGACTTTGGCACTGATACTTAAAGCAAATCACTGTGACTGTCATATCAAAAATATGTTTGGTATTCCAAGCACAGCAGGCTATTTGCATAACACAGCAATCAATCTGAGCTGTGACCATATTTTCACACACAGCTGCTGTCATGTGAAATTTAAATGGCCAGTGCACTTGAAATTAACCTCACAGGCAGCATAATCTTTGCATTAGACATGCATGTAATTACCAATTCATTTTCATCACAGCGTGAATGTTACACATATGAGTAATCCGTGCATTTTTTCCATACAAAGCATTGTTGTTTCTCATGCCATATGGTATCCATTTTATTTATTTTTTTATCCTGTGGATAAGCTGGGCTCTTAGATTCCAGGAGATGAAAACTAATACTGTAAAGCCTGGAGGAAATTAAGTATTACATCACTGCACGTCCTAGGCTTTGTTAGCAAGCTCCACTCTTTCTTGACTTAACATACAGTAAAAGCAGTAAAGGAAAGCAACAGAAATCTATACAGAAGATGACATCTGTACTGTTGATGATACGTTGCCACAGATGACGTTGAGCTACATTATTTTCACTCTGTGTCTGTTACTTTGGTATGAAAAGAGATAGGGGTTTGATGCTGCACTGACTGTGCTAACTTACTACTGCTATGCATGCGTCTATAAATAAAGTGCTCACACATAAGTGGCCATTTATGTTAGAACTAGACTGATTTATCAGAGCCTGCAGACTGCAGACACTCGTGTCCACAGGTCAGGGAACAAACACTCTGCAAGGTACTCCCAAATGTTTAATCGTGACCTTTTTTTCTTTATTGCATCAGAGGATAAAGACACAAGTATCGCATTTGCTGAAAAAACAAACAAACAAACAAGGAATTTCACATTTTTTTTCTTCCATGTCACACCAACTCAGTCACAGTCAGATAACACAGCTGCACTCATGTTTTAATTATGGTTCAGATTGGAAGGAAACTTCTGATATGATAGATACCTCTATCTTTGTTAAAATGGATTTCCTGGGCATGTCAGGGATTATTTACTAGTCAGAGAAAGTTTCAAGCGATGATATAAATGGTAGAACGATGGCAGCAGTCAAAGCTTCACCTTCGCATAGTTCTCTTGGAGAAAGCCATGTTTGTACTACCTGCATTCCTTTGCATTTCACAGGGTTGGCCTCAGCTCAGCCAGGAGAGAAAATGCCAAGAGGTTTACTCAGCTGTCACATGTCTCACTTGGCATTCCTTTGTCTCAATGAACGAGACGGGCTTATGCAAGCACGCTCTACGTGTTGTTTTGTAGACAGTTATAGGGAAAGCTTCCATATTACCATATTAGACGGTTTTTTTTCTCTCCACTCTCTGAATATTTGTGTCACTGCACATGCACTGCATCCACATGTGCATCTTGCAGGAGACACACTGTGGTTAGTGAACTTCCGTCCCCGGAGACTCACAGTCACAAACTTCCTCTCTTTTTTTCACTTCCCGTCCTGTCTGAGCCTGTGCTTGGCAGACAGGTTGAGTCACATTACCTGGGTTACAAACACCCCCTGTGCATTAATGCAATAGTTTTGTGGGGTTTCGCCCAAGGCGTGGTTGGTGCTGCCTGTCAGCTCAGGGTGCTGACAGTATGTACTGTCACTCATGGTGGATTTGATAGCAGCCTTTCTTTTCCGACAGCAGATGGTAGAGTCGAATATATTTGGCTTGCAAAACCAAGATGTGAGATTTTTGTCGGAGCTTGGATCATTAGATCACAAACCCCAGGTGGCAGCAGTTGTGCGTCCCCGTTGAGAAGTTCTGAGCCGAAGGCTATATCACTAGCTCACCCCAGGGAGTAACGGGGTGCCCATGCATAAAAAAGCAAAACAGATATGTGCTTGAAATAACAAAGCAATTGCTATACACAGCATTGGACCCCAGGGAGTAGTGTTGTTGTTCAGGATAGTGGCTAATATCCCCTTAGAGCCATATGTGCACTTTAAAGAGGCTTCTTAAAAATTAAATTGTTTATACACTCATTTCTCCTATCCCCCATGATTATTTTATATTAAGAAGACATGGATTTTTAAAAAAAAAAAAAAAAAGCAGTGGCTCCGATGTTTCTGGCAGGCAGCTGGAAACAACAGGCTTCTGTCTGTCTGAGCTGCTGCAGTTCAGCCAGACAGTCACAGCTGACTGATCAGTGAGCTGACACCACTGTGACTTCTCCTCTTGCTCAGTCTCATGTACGAGTGTCCTCACTTATCCCAGGATTGGACTGAAACCAGGCTGGCATTGTTATCTTGGAGATGTGATTATGATTGTTTGATTAGTGTAAATGGTGGGCTTTTTGTCTTTGGTTTAACATTTTGCCATGTTTCTATAATTGTAACCTAAGTGAGTATTGATGAGAGAGAGTGCCCTCTGGTTGCAGAGTCTGTTTAAGATAGAAGATATGATGTGATCAGCTGCAAACAACAATTATTATTTTCTTCAACTAATAAATAGATATACCTAAAAAAAAAACATCAGAAAAGAGTGAACAAATGGTTCCACAAATTGTCTCAATGTCCAACAATTCAAAATGAAAACATGTCTAATTCCAAGAAAAGATGCAACTTCTCAGATATTAGAAAATGGAACCAATATATGTTTACTTGAGAGTAAAGGACTGATTTTGTTTTAAATTTCTGGGCATGAAGGTTATAGGAGAAGATTTGAGTTTGGTGGTGATTCACGTCCACACAGATCAAGATTCAGCCCAAATCTCGTTGGTTGCACTTTCTGTTGCTTGTTTTTCTGTTTGTCTTAGACTTAAAATTCTAGTTCTAATCTAAATTATAATTCCACAAAAGTGGATTGAAAGAAAGTCAACTTAATGTTCTCATTACAGACCCACACTCGAAGCTTGACAGACTTGTCATGCCGACTGTTGCTGCAAAGCTATAACTGTTGTTTTGGGGAATTAATTATATGTCAGTCAATGTTGTTTGTCAATGAAGTGTTGTTCGCTAAATCCACATCACATTCTGGTCCTTCTGACGGCAAACAGTGGTGATGTGGAGAGACAAATTTGATAATGGGTGTGAGTAGCAATAGTCAGTGTTACGTGTCCGGACAAGCTCTGATCAGGAGTTTATGGCTACACTATATCTTCTGGATGGGATACCCTCTTCTCAACTATCATGTTTGAAGACAAACTGAGATGTTTTAGAGTGTATCGGGTTCAGTATAATAACTTTAATTTTGAACGATACTATACCAGGTTGTGTGTGGTGAAGACCAACTTGCTGGTGCACCAATGTCATTTAAAGATACCAAACCCATCACGTTGCAAAAGCCCTGAGGCAACTGCACACCTTTGCTCTTATACGTGAGAGAGACAATCCAGGGGGATTTGCTGCTTGTATTGCTCCTTGGCCTTCAGTGAGATGTCAAACCAGACAAACAAATGGTCACAACAACGCACACTATCAGTGCAGTCTATGGAGACACAGAGAAAATAACCTTTCCTGCTCATTGGATGCTGTGGAACTCAAAAAAGCCATGGCACTACAGTAGTTCACAGCAGGTGATGGGGAGGCAGAAAGGACAAGCCCTCGAGCAAAATCCCATGAGAGAACACTGGATCTCACCATAGGCCATAGTCAGCACATGTTTTTGTTTTTTTTATATAAAATCAGTGGAGGAGCTGATCAAGCTGCAGAGTACACGTTCACTGGCGCAAAAGCTAAGGCCCTTCTCCAACAGCTCCTGCAGGAACAACAACACTTCACCATAAAACACTGACATGGAAGAACATTTGTTACCTGACACCACAGCTTAAATACATGCACACCTCTTCTGCTCTCCAGTGGAAGAGGTACTACCTATTTTCCTTAAAGGTCCAGTGTGTAAGAGTCAGTGATGTTGGGACTGTAGGTCCTAACTCACGGACTCCTCCTCCACTCATCTCTTCCTTTTCCAAGTGTGTCAGGATACTACAGTGGCCTTTGCATTTCAGAAAGGACGTTGTTCTTCTTTCTTTTTGTTTGTGCTTAGGAATCTTTGGCTTGAAAATGTGATACCCAGACTTTGGCTGGTTTGTCCGTTTAGGCCGCCAACAATTTTGAATGTAATGCAATTTGTGCACTTATATACAGTATAAACATACTTTTAAGGAGTATATTCAATTTCTTTCAACAAACCCTGCGTAATATTATACACTGTAGCTTTAAATGTTCCAGGCAGCACTGCAACTGCAGCTAGAGAGGAACTAGTTGACACGAGTAATACTGTATGCTTATAAGCGTGAGAAGTGCATATCGTTGACTCACCAACTGAGGCTGTTTTCACCAAACACCAACAAGAAGTTGTCATCACTTAGTGGATGAATGCAGACAAGTCAGGTTGGGACAAAATATTTAAATTATATTCAGGTTTGGGTTGAGTGAAATAAAATTAAATTGCCTTCTGTCTTCGTTGGCTAAATCGTTCTAAGGTAGACAACAACCCCTGGGACACAACAATAAAGTGATTTCTTACATGTCAAGGATTACAAATGTAAAGGATTAACTGAGTTGTGATTGGTCTGGATTTGAACAGTTAGTTTTCTTGAGTTTAGTTGTATTCAGTCAGACACCCAAGTACAATATGTACTCTACCACCTGAAGATAAGTGTTTCCCTGCAGTAGCACCTATATCTCTGGTATGGGGTAACAGTTGCAGTGTTATGACAGACTTTGAACACATGGTGTCTATACCACATATTTACCTTTTACCTCCAAACATGACTTTGACTGATCGCACTGAAAAGGACGAATCAGGACTAAAAGAAGAAAAGAGGAGAGGGAGAAGATTAAAACCAGTCTGGTTGGATGCCAGGTTTAAGTGAGAACTCATTGATGTACAAGCAGTTGCCCTCCCCGGGCCACTGACCTTTGACCTCAAGACTCTTGTTAAGTGTAGAGCACTTGCACACCGTGCGCTATCTCTATTTCTCATCTCATCACTCAGCACCCCTCCATGCACAGAAATTTAAAACTCATTTCTAAATTCAGAGCGGAGTCGTGTGATAATGTTGTTTTGTAAAGTCTGCCAGCACATACACCCACACACAGTTGACTGCTGGACCCATTAAATTGCTGCTTTTGCTGGTAAAATAAGTGTTAAAATGTTAAATAACACAATTTGGAGAAATGTAAAAAGAAAAAAAAATCAAATCTAGCATGGTGCCAGAGGTGATAGAGTGCATCGTCTGTGTAAACTGTCATGGAGAGCATGTGTATGTGAAGGTTCGTGTGTGAAAATTGAATGGGTGTAAAATTGAGTTAATGCTTAAATAGAAACGGCTGCACAGCGTGTGTGTACGCATACCTTTTTGTGTACACCTTCTCCAGAGGATTGAGGTATTATGTGTTTGTCCCCGCAGAGTGATTCAGTGGAAGGATTGGAGAGATGTAACATAGAGATAATGCAGAGATGTAACTGCTCCAACAGATTAACTCATACTGTGTATAATACTTATCTGATATGACATTATAATAACTGCATTTTTCTTATTCCAATATCTTTGACAAGAAAACGGTTTGGATGATAACATGATACTGATTCATGATACTGATCTTTTTCAGGGCTTGTTTTATTTTACATAGTCGCAGATAAAGGTCACTGTTGTCGGAAAATACTTATCTCAGGTAAAATTACATTTATTCCACGTTCAACATTGCATAGCAGTTGTATTACTCATCCCAAAACGATGGACTGAGGACGTGGCAGATTCAAGTCAACTGTATATCTGCATTTTCTTATGTGTGTCACAGTTGTGCGTAGCCAATTTTAAATCAATAAATGTCGTCTAGTACAGCTGTATATGGACTGTTATTGTAGGAAGTTCATATGTAAACTTCAATAAACAGGCACGACACACATAAAATGACCTCAAATCAGTGTCGGAGTTTCCAACTGATAGATATTCTGGATTTACTGTGAAATGTCCAGAGTCCATGAACCGTTAGATGTCCCGATGCCCCTGTGAACTGCAACTGCTGGGGGTCCATATACAGACCATTCATGTCACAGTTTATGGGACTGTTATGGCTCATGGCGGCTATCTTCCACATTACTCTTTAACTTCCTCAAACTGAACTGAACCACTTACAAGTTACTTCTGCAACAACCTTTGGGGGGTGGGCGGATGATTTATTGACATAATATAATTTATGCCATAACTGAGCTATAGCTTTCAGCCCCTAAATATTGCAGGATAGTCTAAATAGTCATACACGTTCAAAGCTGTAATGAACATCAGTTTTAAGGACAAGTTTGACATTTTCGGAGTAATTCTTCAGAAATAAACAAGGAGTGTTTTGTAGAAGTGTAGCGTTAGCAAATGTTTGGTTACAGAGGGAGTTATAGTCATTTTTATCAACTAGCAGTTTATCCATCCACCTCTCTCTCATATGCGAGTGCACAACACCATGTGAAACCACAAATTGCCATATTTGAATGTGACTGATTCCCTCAATTTTTGCTGAAGGCTTAATCAGGAACCAAACACTCCACTTGTTGTTGTCGTCATCAAGTTCCTTCAAAATTGATTGGTTTGGTTGAACGGTTTAATTTCAATAGGCTCCATAATCATATTCTATTAACTGTATTAGGGAAAGCAGGACCTTGTCAATGAAGTCTTTGGATGATTCAAATGTTCGGAGTCCAAACATAATAGTCCAAATATCACTAATGAAGTCTAAAGTCTAGTCATTTATTAATCCATCTAATGTTATCGTCTCCATGTTCCCATGCCCTCAGCAGGGACCTTATATGATGGATTTACAGTTTTATAAAGAATTGCTTTACATGACCAAACACCATGACTCTGACCTGTATTTGAACCTCATAATGACAACCATAAATATTGTGACTGGTCACCAGGAAGGATCTTTAAATTGACGATAATATGATGCAACTCACACTGACCTCTGCCCGAGCAGAACCTCAGGAAACAGAAACCCTCCTAAGCCAAGAAAAATAACAGTCTTACCACCGTGAAGTTCATATTCCCAAAAGATTTGTCCTCTATTTTCTCTGAGCCTTTGTGGGAAAATTGTATGTTTGCACATGTCCTGTGAGAAGATATTGAAGTACTGTCATGATGCACAGAGCCGTGGCACATTGTTTACTCAGCTCTTCACATCCGTCTTTTGAATGAAAATGAAAAGCTGTGGGTCAACAAATCAAACCTGCATTGTGGTACTTGTTATTGTTTTCATAGCTCATTGTCCCTAAGAGTTTTTTATTGTTGCGGTTGATGTCGACTAATCCGTTCTCTCTTTCTTTGTCAGGATTATAAAACGACCTGACATCGGACCTGACAGCAAGATTTATGCAGCAGCAAGGTAAATATCCCTGTTAACTTCACAGACCTACAGGGCCAGTAAAAGGAGTAGCAGTGCCATCTCAGATTTAAGAAATAAAATGTTGATAGAATGTTACCTGAACCAAATTTATAGCCGACAGCCAAGAAACTGTTCTCTCTTTCTTGCAGCTATCTCATATCTTTTTTATATATGTAGTGTCAAAAGGATTGTTTATTCTTTTTTGATGAACTCTGTTAAATCGTTCAAGTGTGAACGCTGATCCATGAAATCCCAGAGCAGAGAAAATAGTAATCTGCTATGTGATGCAAACGGATGATATACGATGGGAAATGTGTTTAAATGTCAACATCCAGCATTTCCCCCCCCCCTAGCAAATGAGCCTCATTTCTTCTCCTGGCTGAAGCCGTATAAAAACATTAGCAGCTCAGGAGGATGTGCGGATTTGATATAGCCTTAGGTAATGGAGGGCTCAGACAGATATAATTGCTCATATGTGCTGCAAACTCTGCGTTGAGTGCTAATGGATTCTCTCAGGTGCTGGCCTACATGTAGCCATCCCATAATACGAGCTGTTTCCATTCTAATGATCTATTTAAAAAGCAAACAGAAAATGTTTCAGGTGATGCACAGAGTCATGTATGGCAGTCGCCGGCAGCCCGCGCGGGTTAAATGGAAAGCTGCGACGAATGTGACATTCTTTTCTCTCGCCGGCTACTTTTTCCCCCACACCTGCTCATGTTGTTTTAAATTACAGGACAATAATGTGAGGACACAATGAAAGCCAGGTTAATGTTATGGTTAAGAGTGCTGCTTGTAATTGCAGCGTTGGATCACACACACAAACACTCCTCCGTCTCTCTCTCTCACACACGCACACACACGCACACACACTTATGCAACCATGTTTTCTTGCAAGCCCTGACAGGATTTCAGTGTTGATTCTATAAAAGTTGAGATTTAACTGCCTGCAAGGCGTCATGTCCAATACATTTTGACGATTATTCATTTTTGCACTGAACTAAATGCACAGTCGTTAGCCACATTCTATTGTTTCATTTATTTTTGTACTTGCCTGTTTGTGGAGTCTGTGACTGCTTTGGTTCAACCACAGGCCATCTCAAATAGGAGCCATTCTGTGCCTGCTTGGTTTTCCCAACCAATATATCTCCATGCAATCATAAACCCATGGTAACTATTATGTTATGGTGATTGTTGATTGACCTCTAAAAGTGACGCGTTATAAATCTCGGATAGCTGCGTCATGCTGGAGAACAAGCAGGGGTTTTTGTATTTCTCAAATTGCTGAGCGTCTGGGATTTTCGTGCACAGCAGGGCTTTGGAGTTTGGATGAACAACAACAACAACAACCAAAAAAAAAAACAGCCACTCGTTGGACAGAGATGTCTTGTTGATGTGAGAGGAGGCTGGCTGCACTAACACATAATCACTTGAGCGTCTCAGAAAGCACAACATATCCAACCTTGAGCTCCAGCTGAGAACAGAGACCATATAGACTCAGTAGGATCAACTATTTTGAATCCAAGAAATGATTTGTGCACATATGTCACTTTTTTTTTCTTCGAAAACATGATCACACACTTGGTTTGGAGACATCCTTACACAGTTGTCTACACACAATTACACTGGTGTTCAACCATTAACCAGGCATGCGCCTATAAAGACGAGAGAACACACAGTCCTTGAGCAACAGCAACGTCATCGTGTAATGTTGGAATATCTTAAGAAGAGCTGCAACTACCGATTATTTTCATAATCGATTAATCTGTCGATTATTTTCTCGATTAATCGTTTGGTCCATAAAATGTCAGAAAACCTTTAAAAATGTTGATCGGTGTTTGTCAAACCTGGAAATGATGATGTTCTTAAATGTCTTCTTTTGTCCACAAACCAAAATGATTCACTTTTAATGATTTCTTTGTTATCCAGAACAAATAAATGAAGAAAATATTCACATCTAAGAAATAGTTGCCGATTAATCTAGCAACCGATTAATAATCGATTCATCGATTCATCGTTTCAGCTCTAATCTTAAGACTTACTTATTTTAGACTGCATCAGTTCGTGTCATCTTATTGCAGCCAACATGGGGAAATTTGGCCTGCATTGATGTATACTGATAAAACGGTGCGTCACTGCACAGCACACATTTTAATCACTGACACTTGAATGAAAAGGCACAATAATTTGTGGCTTTTAGCAGTGACAACGCCCAGATAAACACCATCCTTTTCAGCACTGGTGGCACCGTCAGTCTTGTATAAAGTACCTAAAAGGAATACTTGAGTAAAACTACAAGAAAAATACTTTGGTTGAAGTTGAAGTGCAGTGTTTTTTATAACATCACTTAAGTAAAAGTCTTAAAGTATACAATTTACTGTTCTTAAGTATAAAAAGTAATTTTATAATATAAAATGTACTAAAAAGGTGAGGGATTAGGATTGAGCCATGGAGCAAGTTGTCTTTCAACTGGAAGGTTGTGGGTTCAATTCCTGGCGCTGCGCATATATATGTGTCCTTGAGCAAGACACTTAACCCCATGTGCGTGAATGGGTGTGAAAGATGTGTGAAGGGGTGAATGACACAACTCTGTATAAATACAGACCATCACCAAGTCTTCTTCTTCTGACTTTATTTGGTAGTAACAAGTAACTACGTAAGTGGAAAGGAAATGTAGTGGCGTAAAAGTTGCAAGAAATACAAATAACAAAGTAAAGTGCAGATAATGAATCATCAAGAATGATTTTTTTCTTTTCATCTTTAATGGTGCTGGGTTGTAATGAGACAGATTTTCATTAACTCCGACTTGTTTAAAGAGATTCATGAGCGTTTCAGTTTCCTGGGAGATTTTTCTAAATTGCTCGAGATGCTTTTAGTGTTGTTGTTTTACTATTATTTCAAATCCCACTCCTACATATCTGTTTACGCTCAGCCACGTTGTTGTGATGCAGTATGCGCGACTTTTTTCAAGCTCCTCGCATTTTAATTACATTCATATCTCCCTCAGATGCCAAAGCACAGTGTGGGAAAAACAGTGTGCTCCCCTGTGCTCGCTGCTGAGAGGGCAACGGCTGTAATGATGCCACTCTGCGTTTTAATCCATATTCACTGCGTGCACTGTGGGCACGGCGTGATATTTAATTAACCTGACGACCCTTCCATGACATGACTTGTTTGAACGTGAATGTGGAGTCATTTTACAATTGCATTATTTATTTATATCAAGCATGCATTAGCATATCTTTGGAATCTTTTAGCCTGTGCTCAAGGAAAAGCGAGAAGCTTTGTTTATTTAAAAGCCAGATGATAATTTTAAATGTGCTGCACACTTTGATTGATAAACTTTATTTCCAACAATCTTGTCTGATGGTCCAATCATGTTAGAATGTTAGAGGGTTTCGTAAAGAGACCACCATGTAGGATAAAATCCCTATAGAGAGGGAGAAAAGCCTTACATTTAAAGGGGGGAAAAAAGCATTCTGCATTTGTGGTTTTGTGAAATACAGGGCTTTCATGAGAATGACTATTTCATACACGTTTTCCCACTTGCATTTACTATCTAAATAAATCAGATCCTGAATTAATTGCGTTGTAAAACGTGCGGTTTGGATGGTTTTTCTGTTGTTTGTGAGCTCTGAACTCATGCACCTGAGACCTCTCTTTACTTGGCAGACGTCGCTCACATTTCCATGCCTTCCCTCCTCTACACTTTATCCTTTTAGGGTAGTGTACTTTTCAGGACTTGATGCTGCTGCTGCTGCTGCGAGTATAAGCCTAAGTGCTTCTTGGGACTGGATCTCACACTTAAGGTGCTCCTGCACCTGCTAGTTTTGTTTCAGCCCAGCTGAAATCTGGCGCGTTCGCTGATTTCGTTCAATTTGTTTTTAACCGGTGTGGATTGTTGCGCGGGGTCAGTGTAAGAGTCTCAGTCAGCTTTTAAGAGGGTGCACTTTGTGTTGTGAAGGCACAGCAGCACGTCAAAGACAGGTCTAGTTTTGGGATTTTAGTATATAAAAAGAAAATAATGACTGCATCTGTATAAGGATTGGAAACTCAGGAAGGGATCATGTCATAGGCAATTTATGTAAGGGGCACTTAGGTGTGGCCTTATACTGTGTCACCATGGTAACACGCATACAGAATATGATGTTATGTAATGAATATGCAGATTTACTCCTTTATCATTAAAATGACCCCATTCCCTGTTTAGGTTTATGGATTAGAGTTGATCATCTCGTTTGTGGCTGATTTTTAAGATTCAAGTTTCAAGAGTTTTTATTAGGGATGGGACGATACCTCTTTTTGTGTCTGATACCGATATTACAAACAAGGTACCGATATTAGTCCAACTATTCTTCAACTGTGTAACAAATATTGTTCTCCCAAAAAAGACCAAAACGACTCAGCTAAAAAGGCCTTTGCTTTGATTTTTATTTTACATTTTTACAGTCTGTGCCTAGTGAAGCATGTGACATATAGGAGATTTGTTGAGTGCCAAGAAATGTTTGTGCAGGGCTCTTGATTATGCAGTGGTAAGAAATAAAATAAATAATAATATAAATAATAAGGAAACAAATAATGCTATAAAACTGTATGCATAATAAAAATACAATTGAATACTAAAATGACCGGATGTGCACTGCAGCATGAATACAGATTTACTGCATTGTATTGCACTTGATTTAAACCCCGATTTAAGGACACACGCTCACACATTTTCTCTCTTGTGTAATTATAGCGTCTAACTTCGTGTCACACCAATGAATCAACACATTTTTGAGACGAGGCGGCCAACGGAACAAATTTGCTGTATAAATATTCTCAACAGATGACATTCTTCTGCATTGTGGCACGTTGTCCTTCAGCACATTCGTGTTGAGAATCACACACACCAGTGTTTGTCACTTTTGTCTGATGTTGCACTCTCTCACACTGACTAGAGATAGCCTCTCTTGCTTCAGATAAGGAGGATGCAATCCTCATATTGTATGCTCTTTACAGTCTTCTGTGGTGTAAACGGCGACTCTTTTTCTTGCAGTCTCTCTCAGCAGCATGGGCCAACATCTAGGAAAGAGGGAGTCACCTGTGGACAGCAAGGTAAGCGTCGTCACTGTACAGCCTTGCTTTGTGCACCTGGGGAAAGAACAACAGCGTGAAATGTGTGCGGATGCATTTTTCAGGGAAAGAAGCATGTGTTGGAAGATATTCTTGTAACCTTATCAATGTCAACACCGGCCTTTATCAGCAGGACTTTGGACTGTGTTTCAGACGAGCTTATAGACTCATTCATTCACACCTATTTTTACCTTCACTGAGATTTCATTCAGCCACGTTGATCTCTTTTGAAAAAGTCAGATTATCCAAAGTAAACTGGTGAAAAATACTTTCACCTGGCTGTAGTGTTTTCTTCTCTAAAGTCTATGCATAGAAAGGCTGCAACAAAAAAATCATTATTAATCCACTATTTATTTATTTTTTCTGATAGCCAACCACAGCTGACTTTGTTTGTTTGTTTTTGCTCATTTATTACAGTAAACTAAACATCTTAAGTTTGTGAAGTGAGGGAAGTTGAGAAAGTAAGCATGAAAATCAGCATGAAAAGGACAACATCATTATTATACATTTAAAGATCTACTGTCCATTGTTGCTGTTGTAACCAAACTAACAAATAAAGTGTCATTTTTACAGTTAAATAAATAACGGATTTCATCGTGGAAATAGCACTTAGTGACATTTGGTATATAGTCAGTGTGCACTCTACATTTTAACATTACTTTGCTGTATGAATCAGCATCTCACTCTTAATCAGGCCACGTTGTCATGGCAGCATGTGATGTACGACGAGTAACCCTTTGAATCCACAGACCTTGCTGCAACAAAGCTCCGCGACTGAACCTGTTCACGTTGGAGAGAGTAAATACCGTCGATGACTGTGTCCTTCAACCATTAGCTGGAGCCCCGTGATTGCCAGGGTTCGAGAAGGCTCAGCTGTCTGTCTCTGATAAATGACTGTCCATGCATATACCTTCAAAAATTATTTACTTTTTTTTTTTAGTTTGTCCTGATCAGAGTTGGATTA
Source organism: Solea senegalensis (assembly GCF_019176455.1). Lineage (NCBI taxonomy): Eukaryota > Metazoa > Chordata > Actinopteri > Pleuronectiformes > Soleidae > Solea > Solea senegalensis. Next base: position 11,884,503 of record NC_058029.1, read on the forward strand.
ACATCTCAAACAGAGAGCTCATGTACTGTTTAAAGACGGATTGTGTTTGCTCTAGTTGTAGGAGTTTCCCCTCTCCGTAAGTATTGGAACATGACCACATATTGCATAAGAACATCAGGGGAGAACAGTGAGTTTTTACACTAAAACTGAGCAGAAATTAACCCTTTATAGCAGTTCTATGATATTGAATTTGAAATTCTAGTCCCCCCTTTTTTTCTGGTAATAAAAAAACAAGGTTCTTTTGTGTCCTGGAGCTACTTGACAAAAAAAATCCTTGCCTCTCAGGGTGCTGTAATTAAATCTCTCAAATATGTTTGAGAGATTTTTTGACACATCTTTCTGCAGCAGAAATTACAGGCCAGGCAGATGCTGCTCCTTTGTGCTGAGAGCGGAGGACGATCGTGCCTAAACTGGGACAGCAATGTAATTTAATGACATCATGTAATTAACCCCCAGCTCTGTTGGGTTTATTTTCGTCGCGGCTTTTCATGGTGGATATAATGAGTTTGGTCTATTGTGGCTGAGGCTGCAATCACATTTGCGGAGGATTTGCGGGCTTGTTGTGAACAGGCCTAACCCCAAGCAGGGAGCAAGCAGAGAAAGACAGAAAAGGAACAAATGTCAGCATGTTTTCCTGCAGTCTGCTTTTTCTTGGGTCTCCTACTACCTGGCTAGTGCCTGTAACGGGCAGAGTGTAATGTTGGCGTGCTGGGGAAGAAGGCAGTCCCCTCCAGCTGAGGCTGAGGCTGAGCGCTCAGCCTACAGAAAATCTGTTCCCTTTGTCTGCAAAGCACACTTTGGAGAAAGAAGAGCAGGAGCCAGAGAGGTGGATGGGGTTGATGGTGGTTAATGTCTGAGATGTGAACAGGAGAGGTGTTTGACCGTTGATCTATGTTGATCTGAAGCAGTTCTATTCACCAATTACATTGTAAGTTTACTGTTTTTTTCAGTCTTTTCCTCTTTTTGTGACATCAAAGTCAATTTAAAGCTGTGGCAAAACAGCTAGTTGCCATAGTGACAGGCAGGGATAGAGCATGACACAGGGAGGTGGGATTTGTTTCAGGGATGATACACGATCTTGGTCCCAATCTCTTTTTATATCAGGAGGGATAAAATGTACTTGTACACTTCAACAGGGGCTCAGACATAAAGTTGACAAAGAGGCCTTAAATGTTCACACCACATATTTTACTACCTTGGAAATTTGGTATATATCACAGCTTCAGAGGTGCATCTTTTTCACAGTCATTATGTCTCTGTAAGTGTGTATGCACAGCATTAGATTTTGCAATAACTAAAACTCCAAACTGATTTAAATCCAGGACTTAAATAAAAAAAAACAGTGTATTGGAGTAAAATAATAGCAATCATAACAATAACAACAACTTTGGATGGTGGCAGCTAGTCAACTCTGAATTTACCCGCCACTGTGTGGTACGCCTACAAATTCTTCAATAAATAATCTGAAGGGAGATCACTCAATCACTCAGTCATCCCTCTGTCAGTGCAGCTGTTTCTGCTTGGCTGGTAATAACAGAGAAAATCAACAAATGACGCATCATCTTTCAAAAAAACATTTCCTCACGCTACCGGTGCACGTAACTGGCAACACAAAGACCATACAGCACTAGCTACAGTGAAAAGGAATCGTCTGTGACTATTTCAGATGTCAGCTATAGGAACATTGGGATGTTGTATGGAGGCCTGAGAGTCATAATGCATACCTTTTGTGTCAAGAGGTGCCATTTTCTACTTGTACTGAAGAATCAGTTATAAACCATCGCCATAACGACAGAAATACCAACCTTTTCACTGGCAATCACATTAAAACCACAGTGCACTGCAGTCAGTGACATACTGCAGTTGGGGACAAGGGCATAGAGAAACAGTCACTTTCCTCCACAATTTGTAAAGTGACTCTGCCTAGCTCTTGCTTCGTGATTGCTATTGCTATAACGACACTCTCCAATGCTCCTTGTAGGTGCATGTGTCAGCTAGAGCACAGTTCACATTTCCAAATTGTGTCATAAGTCATTTTCTATCCACAGAAGTTAGAATTAGATGGCAATTAGTTCATATGCTATTCATCCATGTAAAAAAAAACTACAAGCAGAATTACATTGCTTAATAGTGTCTCCACACACACACAAAAATTGGAATTAAAAACGGGTAAAGTTATTGACTTTTAGTGTGTTTTTATGTTTTCATATTGATTTGATGTTGCTATTGCTATCTGTGATCCATGGTCAATGAATTAATGAAATCCAAATTATTTCAGACAGTTTGCTCCTCAAAGTGGGGATCACATTTACACTTTAATGTGGACCATCACATATTAAAAAAGATGATTTTTTTGTTTACAGTCATCACAAATTATCACAGAAAATGTTTTACTTTTCTTGTCCAGAGGCTGATTTATCCATTTTACAAAAACATGGGCCTTCGTTTATGGCCAACGTCTTCAGAAATCCTTGGCATTGATTCTGCAAATCTTTGAACTCCACTGAAGAAATCGGCACCATTCTTCAAAAAGATATTTATTCATTTGGTGTGTTGGTGAGAGCTGTATCTAACATACTCATACAGAATCTAATACCTGGTCATAATTTAGTACAGAGTTGTAATATGGGTTTTGATAGCCAAAAGGAATGGCTTGAACACAGTTGGAAAATATGAGTTGTTTGGCCTTGGAAGAAATACTTATCATTGTAGATTAGAGGCTAGAACAAACAGTGTTAAATCAATTTATTAGATTTCCCCAGTGTCGGCCTCAGAGATTAAATACCTGGTTCTTCCTACTCGTTTGTCAGAACTGAAGAAGCCTCTTGGATGAGAGGTGAAACATCTTCGACTCAACTCAAGCAAGTCCAGTCACCCACACAATTAGTGAAGAAGAATGTTCCTTAATCAAACTCTGTTTTAGTTTTTCAGGTAAAATTAAGTTTGAAGCTTTGTGAGATGAAGGCACGAGTCTCCAGTTGGGGGAGCTTGAGGTTCACTTTGTAGCCCGCCGGCTTTCAGAAAACGACCACTGTATCCAATTAAAACTTGCTCTGCCTCTGCTGTTCCTCTGTGTCTGGAGATACAGTCACAGCTGAATCATAACTAATCTTCCCTACGTATGTCAAGTCTTCACCAATTTGAATTTGCCGGTCTGTGAAACAAGGGAAGCTCATTTCCCGCCCAGTTATTTATCCATATTTACACACATACAGAGAAGCTGAGCTTCTCTGGAAGTGGTGTTTTTGCTGTATTCTAAGACCAATGATTTGCTGACTCAACAGCTGATTTTGAATGTACTAGAAGATCTCCTTATATCACATAGTTGATAATGTTCTAGCGAACATTTAGTAATGAAATACAACAGTACATATTTTACCATTTATTTTAAGAGATCGCTGTCGTAGCGCAATCACGACTGATTCAGAATACCATCACTGCTGTGCACACGCAAGTAGAAACTGGGATTCTGTTGGTTGTTAAAAGAGGTAAAAAAAATATTCAGGTGCAGATCAGTTTTTTTCCCCCTCATTCTCAATGAGTTTTCCCTACAGTAAAAACAAAGGCAACTAATCAGCTCAATTTCTGAATTGTATCTTTCTACTCATCCTGAAATTACTTTCTTCTAGCTCCAAATAACCAATGAATGTATTTGTCTCCTGTATTGTCCTCTTGACATTCCCTGAACATTTACGTGATGTAATTTAAAGGCAGAGATTCTTAGTGAAATGGTGAGATAACATGCACACGCTCCATTTGTCTTCCCTCTATGAAGTATGAACAGAATGAAACACTGAGAGGTTCCTGTCATTCCTGTCACCTATCGAGACAGGATGAGGAGCTCGAAAATTCCTTTGAAAGTATCAAATCAACCAAACCCTGAAAGGTGTTGAAATCATTGCACTCTTCTTCCTTTCTTTCGTTCTTTCTCTGTGAATGTAACGAGTAATTAGGCTCCCTGTACTGAAGGGGGATCAGACTGCTGAGAGGAACTCAAGTGGAACCACCTTGGCTGAATGTGCTGGCTTGAGACACCCGTCAAGTGAACGAGCATAAGCTCATGAACAATTGCCATAATGTGTTTTACGCAAAGATTTAGCAACTATAGATGTATAGTTTTGTTTTTCTACCTGCAGTTCTTCAAAGCACCTCACAAGGCACATGCTTGAATAGGTGGGCAGGTATCTTTGTCGCTACAGGTGCTAAGATAACAGTATGGTTGAGATTATCAGTCTGTCTGCCAGACAGCAATATAGAAAATGTAATAAATTTGTCTTGAACTTGCTGTAAATCATCTAGCCTTCTGCTGCTGGCTGATGCACGAGGGACTAAGGGAACTATAGCACTGGCACTATCCAATCTGATCCAAATGTATTTCTGTAGCCCATTTGAAAACAACCCGAGTTGACCAAAGTGCTGCACATCGCATGAATATATATAGCAATATTAAAAAAAAACAAAAAAACAATAAACACGGAATGTAAAACCAATAAAACACAGAAAAATTACAATAAATCAATATATATATGTATATATATATATATATATATATATATATATTATATGTGTATATATACATATACATATATATGTAGTTCATATAGTACGTTTGGTGAACTAAACTAAGAAATGCTACATTTAACATTTGAAGTGTTAATGGGATCATCTAACAGTCGGATCACATAATAAAAACCCTGACTATCACTTCAGTACATATTGGGTTTTCACAGAGACAGCAGTGATTAGAATAATAAATCCCATGGAAGAGGTTACGCTTTCATAGGTTCGCCCTTGGTTTGCATTGCTAAGCAGACACTCTTGCAAGGGTGGGGATGTGTTCGTCTCTTAGCAGTAAATGGCCTGTGAGACAATTCATGAGTACAAAAAAGAAAAAAACTGAGAGTATTAATGGACAGATGTAAGTGCTTAATCATCCACTTACTGCAATCTGAGTGGATTATGGAAATAATGCAATCTTAAAAAGGTTGTAATTACGGTGGAGAGAAGTACATTTTGTAATTGTGGTCTGTAATTCTGAGAAATCCGGCATTATTTTGAAATCCGAAATGTCATCAGTTGAAGGCAGAGAATAGTATAAGCCTCACAAGAATACATGAATAATTACCTCTGCCACGGAGGTGACGTTTTATGATGCTGTTTGTTTATCCAAGTCTGTCTTTTTTGGGGGCGGTCTGCAATCAGCGGGATTACACAGATATTACGGAGGGTCCACGAAATTTGGCGGAGAGGTGGGAACCATTACTTTTGTAGCATTTGATATATATTATTGTTAAATGTTCAAAGAAAACATGCCAGGTTCATTTTGTAGTTCATCTGGAGACTGTGGCTGTGAGAATATGTGAAGAACACGTCCTAAAATATGAACATACTATACCAAAAGGCTGTTTTTATTTTGAAACTCAGGACAAAATGACAGTGATCAAATGTCACCAGTACATGTTAAAGACACATCATCAGTTGTGCACCCTCGCTTCATTCATCCAAATAATCAGTTGGAGTGGGAGAGGTTTATCTCTTATCTGAATGAAAGATATAAACCTCACAAGGATGGCTGATTTCCATTCATAACTTTTTTTATTGCACAAATACAAATCAGCATAGGTATTAATTAGGGTATTAGGACAATGCAAAAAGACTCTATTTCAATTGAACCTCAGATGACGGCCTCTCTTCTTCTGTTTCTCTGGAGATTGAATCACGGCTCCACCTGAGACTGGGATTAAGCATGATGGTAAACAGATAAGGGTCCATTTGCGGTGGACTTGAAAAACCAGTACTGGCCACTCACAAGCAGTGTCCATGAATGGTATTACCTCATTCAATTGATATTGAAGAAGCACACTCTTTAAAAAGTTCATCATTGTTTATGGCTCCTGTGTCACCAAAACAGAAAAGGTGACGGGCAGTAAAAGGGTTTATCTATGGTAAACACAGAGGTGGAAAGTAATGAATAAAATGCACTTGTGTTACTGTAATTCGGTAAAAATCATGCACTGAAAAATTTTGGCAGTAAATGATGAGGACAGGTCAATAAGTGATGAGGAGAGGTGAATGAATGATGAGGACAGGTGAATGAATGATGAGGACAGGTGAATGAATGATGAGGACAGGTGAATGAATAATGAGGGGGTGAATAAATGATGAAATGATGAATGACATGATGACAATGAGTGATGAGGACACAGTGATGAGGACACACAGGTGAATGAGTGATAAGGACAGGTGAATGAGTGATGAGGACAGGTGAATGAATGATAAGGACGGGTGAATAAATGATGAGGACAGGTGAATGAATGATGACGACAGGTGAATGAGTGATGAGGACAGGTGAATGAACGATGAGGACAAGTGAATTGGCGCTAATTAAGGTCCCTGAGTGAGTGAGAAAGTTAAAGTATTTGTGACCTTTGACCCACTTTGACATATTTTACATACATATTTTATGTTTTACTTTAATTTGTAAAGGTTTGCCTTTACAAATTGAAAACAATTAAAGTGAAATCTGTGCCCCCTTGTCCTTTTTGCACGACACAAGAAAGAACCCCAACCTTGTTAAAGAAGTATCTAAGTAACTTTTACTCATACAGTACATTTTAAACAAGCTGCTTTTACTTTGAGTACATTTTAGACCAGTACTTGTACTTATGTAAAAGCTTATCAAAATAGTGGTACTTTTACTTGAGTAGAATATTTCAGTAGTCTTTTCAGCTCTGGGTGAATATTACCCTGTTCAACAGGTGCTATATTTAATAAGTCACCAGTGTTGAGTACAGTGTGAAGTCACAATGACGGCGCTGCTCTGATTCACTTTGGATTGAAGGACAATACAATGTAGTATATTTTTAATCTAATTGTATTTTTTAAAAGATTTTACACATGTCTCAACTGTTATTTAATCTTTGACATTACATTTTTATGGATCTCCTGGAATTTGGATCCTTTTTTTTTATTGCATTTTTTATTGTCTCTCCTTGCAAAACGTACAAGGCCGAAAAGGGAGACAAGACACCTGTGTCTATGCAGTGGACAAAATCCAGCACAGATTGAATTCTGAGTGCTTTAATGAAGGGGGGAAATATTTTACTGTGACTGTAGGAAAACAGAGTTAAGCTTCGTCAGTGCACAAAAATCTTTCTCCTTTTTTTTTGCTGTGGTTTTCAACAGACCTTTTACAGAAAGTTGTGAGTGTATGCAGCCTTAACCTTAACGTATGACATCAACACTAGGATTTGCAAACTGTACAGTTTGAACTCTTTTACTCTAGGTTTAGATGAGTTGCTGTTGCCTTTTTTTTAGCAGCAGTACATTTTACTGGAGATAAAAGCATGAATCAGTGAATCATGAGATTCTTGACTTTTACTGTGTTTTAAGGTGATTTTGTATGTGGTCTGTAAATTCAGATTTAAATGCTTTTGTGTTAAAACGGTAGTCTGTCATCTTTAATAACAAATAAAATCATTTCTGTTTCTTCTTCACTAAGTTTCCAGTTATTTTTATGTGTATGTGGAAGATGACATGGTCTGTTATACTGTCTCATTCTTAAATCACACATTTCAAATTTCAATCAATAAAATGTATACGTGTGTGACAAAAGAGTAAAATCAACAACTGTTTGTTTCTTTAAAGTAGGAACCATGTTTACAACAACTGATGAAGCATGTTCTGTTATTGCGGATCACATTTTCAGTCCATGATTCCTCATTCATAGCAGCCGCCTTTGACTGTTAAATGAATGAGTCTAATGCAGCTGTAATTACAAAGCCTAAAAGCCTAAATTGGTGTAACTATCTCTTTCTCTCATGCCGTCTTTCTCTCTTTCTTTCTCTCTGTGTTTCATCTCTTTCTTTGCTCTGGTTGCCATAGTTACTCAGCGCCTCACCTCTTAAATTTGTTTTTGTGTTCCTATTAAAGGCTCCATCACCTGAACCCGAAGTGGATCCGACAGCAGCAGAAGAAGTAGAAGTAGAGACTGAAGCACAAGATGAAGTCTTCGGTAAGTGGTCACAACACACGTCTTAAATTCAGCTTTACATGCATGTAGACATTTATTACACTTCGGTCAATGAACATAGTCTGGCAACCTTTGAGCAAACTAACCAACAGTAATATAATCTGTAAAAGCAGCTTCATGATGTGCTCAATTGTTATATGCAGTTAAAACATAGTGATCTAGTGAATGTATTAGAACATTATATTGAAATTTGCAGCTCAGCAGCTCAACGTCCACACTGTCACAGTTGCTCCTTTAATTCAGCTATCTAGACTGAATATCTAGTTTGTTATGTGGCAACAATTTAAAGTTCTACTTCACACAATGCTGCCTCCTAATCTGCTAATCCCACATGGCGCAACGTTTGATCGGAGCGAACAATGTGGCCGGGGTAAAACGTTTGCACTCAATCGATGTCAAATGAAACGTGAAGCGGCTATTTCCCCCTCACAGTCAGAACGTGTTTAAAAGTTCCAGGCTCCCTGAAAGTTTCATTCCTCATCCTCACCGGAGAAAAAAAAGTTCACACAGTGACGTTCATTGTGTTTGGTGTTTTGAGGACAGGGGTCAGAAAGTTCCTTTGTAATACTATGGTTCAGCAGCACGAGGGCAGAGTCTGATGCACAACGGGCATCTGGACCTCCGTGGCACTATATGCTGGATTATTTACTAAAACCAGATGAAAAAGGATTAAGACTAAAGTATATTACATTTTTGTAAGCAGCAGCTCTGATTTAATTCTAAAAAAACTTCTTTATGTAAAGAAAACGTCTTCTTTACATAATATAATATAAATGAAAGTACCTACTAATGAAGTCAACATCCTGACTTTACCTTCTGTGAATGAAAAGGCCGCCTCCAGTGGCTCTTGTCAACTTGAATGACAGGAGCTGAGTAAAAAAGGAGCCTCATGCACTTCCCAGGGTGCCCCTCGCAATACAACATGTGCTGTGGCCAAACGCCAACAATCGTACTGTATAGAGCGTTGGCCTCCTGTGGCTTCCTGCTCGCACTTGGTTGGATACCAAACAAACAAAAAAAAAGCAATCACACCGTGCGTGAAGAGAGGCAGAAGTTTAGGAGGAAGAAAGGTGCTTGTTCACTCTGTGTTAGAATAAAAGCCTGAGTAGGTTAACCCCCATTTGTCCGAGAGGAACACCGAATATTGAGGAGATAGGGAATGGAATAGGAGCGCAGCCTGTTTTCATGTTCTCTGTGTCAGCCTTGATTGTTTTCAGGGTTAGCCGAGGTGAAACACAAGAAAGGGGATTTGGTCACATGAGAAGCAGCACACAAGGAAAAATAGGATGCTTAGTGTTTTGGAGTATTCTTCTTCTTCTTTTTAAATTGGGACAGTTTCAAGTTGTGAACGACCCTGCTTGTGCCTAATATTAAGATCATTTGAAGGATTTAAACATCAATAGCATCGCTTTGATCCTCCTCTTGGAGACCTCTTGTCTATTAAAGCAGGATAGAATTTCCACCGAACATCAGAGGCAGATAATAAAGTCTTCACCTTACAGATGGATGACAACACGTCTACTTCAATTTCCTCTCCCTGTACAAAAATAAACCAATATTTCCCAGATACGGATGCTGCCATTTTGCTCTATAGTGACATTGCAGAAGATAAAAAACCAATAATAGTTTTGTGATAGGGGATAATATGGTGTGTGTGGCATAGGGGAGGATACTTAATCATGTGGTAATTATCAACTTTGATTCACAAACATTTCCATGTGAAGGTATCACACTAGTGGTAATATTCATCACAATACCGGGACATTACTTTGAAATAACGTGCTTTTACTGCAATATTGTTGACTTATTACCTACAAATATTTGTGTCGCTTAATCTGAGGGAAGATGTGATTGCAGGAATTGTCATACGTTTCTTATTTTCACATAATATGATTTAGTTTTTGATGACATTGATTTATTATATTTATTTAACGCGATAATAACATGAATTCAAATACTTACGCAATACTGTTTCATTTCGAGTGGTTCAATTTTCTGGTCCAGTCCAAACTCTATTGATTTATTATACAACAGACACAAATCACTCAAACTACATTAGCTGTGTACAATCACCGAGCAACTGATTTTCAGCCAAAGGTCAGTATTGACCTATTATTATGCTAAACCAATTTATCAGCCTGGCTGCACTGCATTGCTGTGTGTGTGTGTGTGTGTGTGTGTCTGTACTCATGTATAGCATCATGCCATCATAGCATCAAGCGGCTTTCATGCGTCCTTTTCTTCATTTACTGCTGAAAAAACATAATTCACTCTGCTTGGGTTATGCCTCTCGTCCACTCCACCCTGGTGTTTTAGAGCCCTACAAATTAAGATTTTTAAAATGCTGTTTGTTTGAAAACTCCAGAGCTGATTCTGGTTTGGACAGGCAAAAACAGAGACCTTTGGAATCGATGACGCAGTTGTCCACGTCAGCTGTGGCTCTCTTTGGTTCTCAAGCTTGTGGAAATCGACAAACAAATGACAATGTCAGCGGCGCACCATAGTCTGTGATGGACGGACGGATAGATTGTATTTTTAAGAAGAGTTAATTTGTGTGGTCTCTATATTCTGCGTTATTTATTCATCTGATGAATAAATAACACCTCTTCACAGTCACTCAAGCATGGTAACAGTAATGAGCAATATAATGTATATAGTGCTTTCTGATTGAGAATATGACTTGTTTTACGTGCCATTTTTCCTCGAACATAGTTCTGTGCCGCAGGTGCGCCCACGGTAGTTTGCTGTCTTCTTATGCGTTGTTGTGTCAAAGTTATTATTTTTATTTTTTATTTTTTTTAATTTTAGATACTTTACTAATCCCTAGGGAAATTATTCTCTGCATTTTGACCCATCCTAGAGTTAGGAGCAGTGGGCTGCCACACTGAGTAGCGCCCGGGGAGCAATGGGGGTTGGGTACCTTGCTCAGGGGTACCCTAGCCCTTTCGACCTGGTGGGGACTTGAACCGGCGACCTTCCAGTCACAGGCTGCCCTTTTGTATCGCATTTTTAGTAGTGATATAAAGTAGCAAAAATTGTGCAGAAGTCACAAAATAGATCGTTGTTCCGCTTCTTTTTGTTCTTAAAAAACGAGTCAAGTGAACTTTGAACCCGCATTTCCAAATTTCACAAATTCAAATCCTTATTGTTCAGATGTTTATATATTTGGTGAAAATGAAAAGAAATGTTTCATCAGATTGTCTGTAGGTTGTGCTGAAAGGAAAAGGTTATTAAACACTCCATGTTTCTAAATATCTACTGATGTGTGGACAATGCCTTTGATTCAAAATCAAAGCCATACCTTGCAGAGGCTTCATCATATTGATTTATTGGTCTCTCAAGATTCTCCCTCCCTCTGGCAGCTAATTAATTTCTCTTGTGTTTAACACTTGCCATTGATCAGCGTGGAGCAGACATGGAGGATCCACCGCTGACGCGAGTAATACTTCAAAGCGGCCGTGCACACAGCACGCCTCTGGGGACAGCGTAGTTTCTTAAGCGCGCCATGAAATGTTCTGACATACAAGGAGCTTACTGTACTAGTAAGCAGAGTTCTTTATTGCTTTAGTGACCTTTTTTTCTGAGGCTTAACCTTTAAATCACCCATGATGAAATGCTTTAGTCTTTTTTTTTCCTTTTTTGCTTCATCACTCGTTTGCTTCTGCCAAGACACAAATTAATTACCAAGCAGGTCTTTATCCTGCAAACATTTTTAAAATGTGAGCGAGAAAGCAGCAGTGTGAATAATGTGTTTGTTATTAGGCTGGTTAATCTGGAAAATAAAGATGGGTAAGGTTTTGAATCTATATTATAATTAGCAGCTTGTCTTAAGAATGTCTTTGTAGAGAGGCAAGGTGAAGTCAAAGCTCTATTATAACGTGAATTTTTATTTGAATTATTAGGGGAAAAACAGCTGCTTTGGTACACTTCAGTGTTCATGTGTCGATGCCACTTTGATGTTTAATGTTTAACTGACTCTTTGCTCAGTCAGCACGGCTCTTTAGTGTATAAAAATCCCATTTTCCCTTCCGTTCTTAACTTAGACTGAGGAAACATTGCTGTAAGGGTACTTTTATATCCTTTCCTCTCGTCCGAGCACCAAGGCATCACTAATCTAGTGCCATTAGGTTGATTCAGGGTTACGGGCAAAAGAAAATAAAAGGAATTTCCACCAAATTGATGTGGCATTAGTGTTTTATGACGGGCAGGTTAGCAGAGCTTTATTGGAGCCTGTTCTGATGTGGTTGTCATCAGCAGGCGTCATGACTCATCTCGGCTTGTCCAGTGTCTGGGGATGTCTCCATGCAGCACTTCCTGTTTGCAGTGCTTTTTCACTAAATGGCAAACACCACCATCAGCTGTGCGGCTGTTAAAAGCCCATTATGGCTCCATTACCTTTCCCAGCCTGCAGCAGGCCCCTATTCTGCAAAACAGACCCCACTCTATGTGTCTCTCTTGTCTGCTCTATCCTGACTCTGTCTGGGTCACAGTTTCTTCAGCATCACACGGTGACCCAGTGGTTATGGATAGAAACTCAGGGGAGTCAGAGAACAGAGGGATGTGGCAGTGGCTTCTTGGTGGAACATATTGGGGCAGGTAGCTGAGAGGGACACGCAGAAGAAAGATTATTATTTCTAAGGAGTTGGCCGTTGACCTCCCAGGCAATGTACAGTAGAAAATCACACCTTAAAGTGAGAGTTGAGCATTTATCAGCACAAAGGATTGCTTAAGAAAGCTTGGCGAACATGAGAATGTTAAAAGTTGCTGAAACAGTGATGTGGTTCATTCAGTGACATGTTTCAGGAGAGTTTTGACTCTTTTTGGATGAAGACGTTGAATCTTTTTTCCTGTAATTACGTTGTTTTTGTGTTTTATCGTGAAGCCTTAAATGACCCGAATCAATACAGCTTACCTACGCCCTTACCTTATAGCCAAGACTGTTCTCATGCAACGACAATAGATTTTGGAAATAACATAGAAATGTTGGAAGAGAAGATTCCTCCTCCAAGTGTCTGTCTTTGTTGCATCACATACAAAGAGAAAAGACAAATATAGTCAGCTGCATTAGGTAAGGTGCATTAAATCAGCAAAAGACTTCTCTTAAATGAGGTGAATGAGGACCCTTTTTTTCAGCTGTGTGTCAACGTCCAGAAAGTGCAAACAACAACAATAATTAAACTATTCCTCCTTAAATCAAAGAGGATTAACATTTAAAAAAAAACATAACAGCGTTTGCCAGAGAAACTAGAAAAGCCAGCAGCTGTGGATAGAACATAATGATCAGTTTGCGTCGTGGATTTGTCTCCTCTCAAGGCAACACTTGTGCGTCTGTCAGGGAAACTGAACGATATTGGTACGAGCCAGTTATCACTTATTTCATACACTATGTGCTCCCACACCCTAATTGCATTTGGGAGTTACTGGCGATGCTCTTGAAATGTGGAGGGTGAAATTGTCTCTCTCAGACTGCAGCGATTTGGTCCGAGAGAGGGTGAGGACGTAAACCAGAATCACAACTTTGACTTTTAGAAAGTCTGTGTTTCTCTGTGAAGTCATGTTGTGTTTTTTTTTAATGGACAGTTTGAGAATGGCTATGATGCAGCGCGTTGTGTGATGTTTTCATTTATTGACAGGCAACCCTTGATCCAGCCCATAGAGCTGCTCCTGCTTTTGTCTCTGTGATGTTTTTTTTTTTTCATTTCTTTTCCCCCCAATCTGTTGGCTTTGCTGTTTGCTGTTAACACAGCGAGAATAATATTTTTTCAGTGGATGAAAGAGAAGAACAAATAAACTATGGATTATATTTTTCACTCACATCCTGGAGCCACAGTGTGCAGCTTCATATCTTGTGCTCTTTATTAAACCCAAACCCTTATTCTTCGCACAGTTATTGTGACACCGGCTCGTAGCTAATTAATGTTTTTCAGGGGGGCGGCTGTTCACGCAAGTCCATTTTATTAGTAGAACACATTAATACAAGAAGGCCAAATGAAGTCTGTGATGCATCCTACGACTAATTGCTGCGTCTTTGTGTGATGACAATTTTACATGTGTGTAGGAAGCGAAAAAGCGATGAAACATTTGTCATCTTAACCTTCACACGCATTAAAACAGAAATGTGTGTGGCCGTGAAAAGTGTTCGCTGTCTTCACAGGACAAATAGTCTTTAATTAAACCAGCAATAGTTAAATAGTTGTGTGCGTCCTCTCGGGAACAGGAGAAAGAAGCAGTAAACACAACAGTCACATGATTTAACTGAATGCAACACTTTCTTTTATTTACTTGTAGCTCTGTTTCTGGCTTCTATAAATACCAGAGTAATCTATATCCTGATCAATACTTCATGTAACGTTTTTATTGCTCAACCTTCTAAAGTACACAGTGAAATAACTTCTAAATACCAGTGGGCTCAAATATGCTGTAATGATAACCCTCTGTGGGCGTTGATCTACCTCTTAAGTAATAATATTGAGTAAGGTCACTCCAAACCACATTTTAGTTACCATGTTTTACGATTTAAATTGGCAAAAAACGAAAATGAAAATGAATTCATGAAAATAACATTTACTGAATAATCTCTCTTCCATTTGCCACCCTATGTTTGTCTTCTACTACTTTTTTACATGTAGATTTTGCTCTGTTAGTGCTGAAACAATTAATTGATTAATCGATTATTAACGATTCATCGAGAAAATAATCGACAGATTAATCGATTTTGAAAATAATCGTTAGTAGCAGTTCTACTCTCAGTACATAATATTGTGCAGTATGCGTTAGCACACAGGAGTTTGGTCCTGTGCTGTGCACATGTAAAAGTGCAGTGGCTCAGTCACTTGTCTCTGTGGCAGAGGCTAACTCTGGCTGGTACCAGCCCCTGGCACTGCCAACAAGGAGAGAACCTCCCCACAATCCCCGCCTCAAAAGCTCTGATTGTTAAAGCACAGCATCCATCACTGGAGCAGTGTTGTTTCAACACCATTGTTCACACTCTCACTCTCTGCCCCCTGTCACCTCTGAGCTCTCCTCATGTCTTTGAGGGTTTCTTTCTCTGCCGGATAGATTCATTTATCTGACAATCAGCTGAATGTTACAGCACGTATTGCATGTACAGGTTTTCTTATATGAGACTCCAGCACAGGCACGTTTGTTCCCTTGTGTGCGCCTGATCTGATTCTGTGCATGTGTGTGCGTTCATGCCTCCAGCTGGCTACTGCATCCCATAATGTCTGATATGATGAAGTGTTGGAGGAGTCTTTTTCCCTTAGTGGAGCACAACAAATGCAACGTATAGAGGGAGTGCAGCTGTGGATAAGGAAGAATCTCAGAATCTGGCCGTCACATGTTTTATCTGACAAACATCTGGACTGTATCTGAGCTAGATCACGGATCACATCTGGCAGTGGGTTGTGACTAGAGCATCTTGGGTGACTGCATAACTGATGAAAGAATCCTTCACCATAGTTATTTTTTATATGACTGTATTCATATTTCATGCTGCACAAATATGTAAATATGTGTGACTGAGCATTTGTACCTCAGTGACTGTATATCCCATTTCTAATTTGTCAATTATTACATCTCTGACATTGCATTTATGTGCAGTTATTTGCAAGTGGCAAATGTATTACAGTCTGATTGTAGCAGATGTGCCATATAACATATGATAAAAAGGTTCAGACCTGGTAATATACAGTATTTATAAACATCCTGAGTGAACAGCATGAAGTACAGTATCAGATGTACAGTAAGCACATTTTTTTTTAGCATGTGCAAATGCAATGGTCCTTCAGGATGCAGTAGAGTCAGGGCTGACTGTCATTTTCACAGTGAACGTTTTTACACTTCTCAGCATCCTCATTCACTCATTCACTCACTCACTCACTCACTCACTCATCTTCTACTGCTTTATCCTCACTCTGGACAGCCTGGCATCCACTCTCACACTTACACCTACAGTCCAATTTTCTCAGCACACTTATGTGTGACTTATATATGATTTATTTGTCGCCACTGCAACAAAACTGACCATGATCATCAGGTATTTTCTATTTTTAAATGGTTGACAATCTTATTTGATGCTGTGTGTGTGAGTGGTGGATTGTTGTTGCAGTAGTTACAGCCCCAAGTCTGATTCTCTCTCTCTCTCTCTCTCTCTCTCTCTCTCTCTCATGTAACAGTGATGACTTTCACTTTCTCAAAAAAATAACATGACTTAAGGTGTGTTTTCAGAGTGAAATTAAAGACTATTCTAAACATATGGATGGATATATTCTGCCCCCTGGAATGAGTTCCTCTTTCTACAATGTTTTAGGGTTTGGGGGCACTTGGTTATGAAGGTGTTCTCCTGTGAGTCAGTTAGCCGTAATTCATTTCAATGGTCGTTTGAAGTATTATTATTAGAATACATCTGTTTACTTCTTCCACCAGCAAATAAAACTGGCTCAGACTGCAGTGTTCTTGACGTGGTCTGGTATGACCCTTTGGTGTCTCTACAGTATGTGCGAGAATACTGAACTTTTACATCTTTATTTACATATTTATTATGATAACAGCGAGTTAGTGAACATGACATTTTTATGTATTCAGACAGTGTTGTCATATCATTTCTAAAACACAGAAACTGCCATTATGGTACATTTGCTGTAGGATTTGACAGCGTTTGAGGTAGATCTTTGCTTGGCAGAACAGGCTGTTTTACACTGTGCTTTTGCCCAAAGCTCTCTGGATGATAAGTGTTGTTTGCCAGCGTTCATACAGAGGAAATCAAAGTATAACGTCTCATTCAAATCCACTGACACAAGCAACCAGCTGGCTTATGGCTGCAGGACATTTGTCACATCCAGCACATGTGTATAAATCATTTTCGCTTCACGTGTCTCCATGGGAAAGAGAAGGTCCCGGAGCAATACACTGCATGATGCCATCAAACGTTGAGGTCTAATTCTTCCTATCTAGTCCTATTTCAGACACCTATCCATGGAAATGAATCCCCCACAAACTCGTCAGTCATGAAAGCGATATACTGTAGTGCTGTGTTAATGCGTCATGGTGAACTGATTCAAAAGATTTAACATTAAGATTCATGAGTGAGCTTGTGGAGAAACACTATTAACCCCAAATCATATTAAACCAGAACTCAGGGAAGTGCCCTGAAAGTTGTAAGAACATCTCAAGTCTTTATTCTGTTTTATGGACTCTTAATGTGTGTTTTTCATTATAGTGATCAACAAGTGACTGATAAACAAATAAAGAAAAAAAAGGAGATAGATTCATGTGTCGCAGCCCTGTGGTCACAGCAAATAAATGGACTAACACGAACAAACTGAAGCTGACTGAGAAATAGCCACAATATTATGTGAATAAGGCCTATATGTGTTTACCTTGCACTTTGAAATGATGATGAAAGTGAGCGATATAGAGGGAGGTATAAAAAAAAAACGAGAGAAAATAGATGCTGTTTGTCAGTAAACAAATGGATGTGAGGAGCCGTCAGAGATGACAGTCTGGGCCTTTTTGTTTGGTAGTGCTTCAAGGTTAGAATCCCAGCTGTTTGATTAATAATTGCAAATGTGACATTGCTGTGTATAAAATGGAGCTTGTAACATAAGCTGTAAAAAAAAAAAAGATTGAGCAAAAGGTAAACAGTCTGGGAAATTTGTTGTGGCTCTTTTTTGTTTTGTTCTGTTTTGTTTTTACGACAGAGTATTAGGGCCAAGCTGAAGAGAAAAAAATTATTTTATCTTTCGAGAGTAAAGTTGTGATATTATGAGAATAAAGTCGTAATATTATGAGAATAAAGTTGTAAATTCAGCAGAATAAAGTTTCTTTTTTATCATTATCTAATTTATTATTATTGAATAGCACACAGATGTAACCAGTGTTATCCTCGCAGTTGACCACTGCCAGCCATTTCCTCCTCCAGCCCAGAAAAGAGATGATTTCTGTGTGATTCTTTCTTCCAAACAAACTCAAGTACTGATGCTAACAATAGTGAGGTGTTCATGTGCCAAAAAGATGAATGTCTTCAAAATGTGGCAAAAAAGTCATACTATGGTATGTCATCAAAAATGTGACAAAAACAGTAATGGGTTTGTATGTCATCCAAAATGTGACAAAAGTAACACTTTGGTAAGTTGTCCAAAATATGACAAAAAACTCACACAAGTATGTCTTCCAAAATTTGACAAATAAGTCAATGTTATGTTATCGGAAAAGTGACAAAAAAGTCTCAGTTTAGTATGTCGGTCCAAGAATTATGAAAAAGTCATACTTAAGTATG